>NW_009601537.1:8490-89859 GCF_000690535.1 Cariama cristata | reverse complement strand
CAGGAATTCAGTTCTCCTTTGCCTGCTTAGAATTTGTTTGGAAGAGTTTTTTTCAAAATATCAATAAACATTTTCAGTGAACGTCTTTACAGTTACTTTGGACCAGAAAACTTTAGATGAAGTAATGTGTATCGGTTTTACTACAGACATGAGAGCTAATTTTTTTCGCCCTATTCTAAAGAACTGCAACTGCTGTAATATTATTGCATGAGAATCCTAGGTGCTGGAGGAGATCCAGGTTGTGACCTACGATAGTCACCCTGTTCATTCTGTGCTAGTACTTTTTTTTCCAGAGGAGAAAAGAGTGGGAAATTTAATGTTGTTCTTTGAAATACAAGCACCCTTGCAAGGTATGACAGGCTGTGCTTCGTTAAGTGTCTTGTTTCTAGTTTCACTGTTACTGTCTTGGTTACCATGTTTAGGTGAATTTTCACGAGGGCTTGATTAACTAACTTATGTGTCACTTGGAATTCAGTTGGCCCCTTTCAGTCCCTTTCTAAGTCGATCAGCCAAATTTATGATGTTAACAATAATCTCTGATGTACTAGAATAAGCCTGGGCCCTTGATCTTTCAGATTGCTCAGCTTTTGATGCTGTGTCTTTGAAGGGGTGTTGATATCTTCATAAATTGCAGCAGAACTGCACTGGGGTGGTTTCAGCCTTCAACCTCTTGCCCTTCACTCCAAAACCACTCAGAAGAGCTGAGCTGACTCCCACTTGCTGATGGTTTCCCTCACAAGAAAAGCAAGGGTTTACTTGCCTGCTCAAATTATATATGTGAGGTACCGAAAGGGAAATGAGATGCTCAGAGCTGGAATAATCAGTGTTCCACTGCATCATTTGTCAGAGTTGGAAGCCATGGCAGTCTGATACCATCTGCACACCAAATGTGCTGGTTCTTGACATTCTACATGAGTGGTCAAAAAGGAAACAAATCCTCCCTTGATCACTGGGCTAAAGCGTTAAATGACCTAAAGACTCACAAAAATTGCTGCTTTGTCCTGTATTTTCTTTGTAGGATTTCTTTGATCTGTGCCAATTTCAGCTATTTTGGTAATGGTTCATGCCACTTACTGTCTAAGATCAGTTACTGTCTAAAATCCAATTTATCTAGTTCAATGCATCAGAAAAAAAAATGAGGTTTTCTCGCAGTGGATATTTATAAGAATGTATTGGTCACAATCCTTGTCCATCTCTTTTTCCAAAAGAAACTATAATTTCCATAAATAAGAAATGCATTCACTGTGCTCCAAAAGTCAAAACCACCTGTGGTGTTAATACTGGTAATTTCCAAAGCCTATCAGCTGGATCAATGAAAGAATGTAAATACTCTCATAGCAATGCAAATTGTAAGGCTTATTTCTTAGGCTGAGCACTCATAGTTTGGGATAGTACTGTCTCCTTTTATCAGTTAACATGTATTTTCTTAGTCAACTTGAAGACTATCCAGTGAACTAATAGTTGAAGCTGAATCAAGAAATGGATACTGTCTTACTTCCCTAGGCAATGGTTAGTTTAGCAGTGTAGATCCAATAAAGATTAAACTTCTCTCATATTGTGGAACTTTCCTTCATTTTCCTGCAGAACAATATTTAAGGAGCACTTAAAATTGAATAGGTTATGCTTTGGATACAACTTACAGCTCAACGTGCTGGTCTTTGAATGCTGTGGGCTTCTATCTTGTTAAAGATGTAATAGCAGTGTGGTTGTTTTTTGTTTGGTTTTTTTTAATTGTTGGGTTTATTGTGTGGCATTAAATGATTTTGTCTTCAACTCTTTCACTGTTCTGTTTTCTCCTGTTTTTGTGTTTCATTACTATTTCATTACTCATCTTAAAGCTGATCCTAAATAGAGACAAAGACTGAAAGTGGAATAGTTGTTGGCATGTGGATACTGAAGGGATTTGTGGGAACAGGCCTTATAAGGCTGCTGGAGAGTCAGCTCTCGTGGTCAGTGTTTCTGAACCTCACAGGAGGACTCCTGGGGTGAATGCAGAACTGGATGGATTTGCCCAATTTTAATCTTGAATCACTCTTCAGTTTCTCAAGCTCAGTCCTGGTCTGTTATCTATGAAATGTTAATCAGAACTGAAGATGACTATTCCAAGGAAGTTGTCTCAGGTTTTTGGTTTGGTGTTTACTTTAGGGTGCTTTCTGAAATTTTAAAAAAAATTTTAACCTCACTGAGGGTATACTGACTTATTTGTAAGCTTACAGGAATCTGCGCTTTATTACGCAGAGTGGCGAACATTTTTATTTAGTTAATATATATTCTCACATTAGAGCTCAATTCTAGTTCAACCTCCTCTCTCCTCTTTTCTTTATGAAGTGCAAAAAAGGCACGTGGACCCAGCGTGTTTGCATTTCTGAGATGCCAAAATGGCAACGTATTCTCAATCCCCTTTGCACTAAGCCGGAGACTGAGGTAGAATTTCCCTGCCAAATGTAATAAAAGTTGATATTCCTTGGTCTGTGGATGTTTATTGAGGGGAAGGAGAGAGAGAAAGGTCAGATTCAGATTTTTGATGGAAACTTGGCTGAACTCTTTACACTGAAAATATTTTATTTATAGTTTAGCCTCTATACTGAGGACTGTTTTTCATAGTCACAAACTGGTTTTGGTAGAAACCTTGTACTGTGTAGGAGCCAATGTATGATACGATGTACAGTAGGCAGTAATTTGCTGAAGCAGCTCATGTAACTTCAGTGTTCTGTGCCAGCATGTCTCATTTTTGAGAACAAAAATACTTCTCTGATTCACCTCCTTTTGCTTAAATGTGTCTCTGCACTTGCAAGCTTTTCAGTTATTCATGTGTTGCCCTAACTCCAGTGTAGTTGAGACTTTTTTTTCTTCTGAACTTGCAGTGAGAATAGTACATGCAGTTACAAAATTCGTATCTATCTTAATGTAGAATTGCAGAGTTAATTTAGTGCCTTACTGTGAAAGAAATTAATTTGATAAGCCTAGACCAAACGAAACTTCATGTATTTTTGGGATGAAGTTCAGCAGATAAGGATTAAGTAGTATGGTAGAAGTTCACTCCACTCCTCCCACCCAGGGATGAAATTCATTGGAACTGTTGTTTGATGCCATCAGTTCTGCTGCAGCACAGTACGGTTGAGATGATGTTGTTAGCTACTGGTAGAGCTTTCAGAAAAACGAAGTCTGTGTACCAGTGGAGTTAGAGTGTATGTTTTTGGTGGGTTAGATCATGTCCAGCAATGGCATAGGAGCACATGTTTAATCTAAGCTAAAGTCTCTGCATTCTTGTCTCTTAACTGTTTCCAAAGAAGTTGCATATGAAGCCCCAGTTTGGGCAGAAGACACGATGTATATAACAGTAGCTGGAACAGCCTGGACATTGCTAGGTACTGCAGAGCCAGCAGGTGAAGGAAGAGATCTAGGATCAAGACAGACCTATGCATTAAATTCCTGTTTAAGAATTAGTCCTTTGGGTATTCTTACTGTTTGCATGGAATTTGGGATGTTAAGACAGGAAGAGCCTCAATTTTTGGTGGACTCTGGTGGGTGCACAGACTTAGAAAGTGGGGTGGTGTCAAATGTGGCCAGAGCCTTGTATTTTCTTTGGGTGATAGTTGCACCCTTAAGCAGTAATAGAAGTTCTAGTTGGGGTCTAGTTGTTCTAAAGACCAATTTATTGCTAAATAGTTTAGGGCCTGCAGTATTTGGCTTACGTTGACCATGACTAGTACCCTTTCTTTATATGTCTGTCGCTGTGTCTGCATGTGTGTGTATAGTAATTGGCTCCCAAGCAGTGCTTTAAGTTAGAGTCAGGCTGAGGAAATCAAAAGATGTAGAAATCCGGGTTTCTGGTGGATTTTCCAGGGCCTCCACAGTTCTGAGGCAGGCTCTTTTCAGCCATAATCAGTGTCTTGTATAGCAGCTTGTGACCATAGTTCCTTGCTTTAAATTGTGATTTGGATTTGAGTTAGGTCATCTAAACTTGCAAGAGCCAGATGTCGTAATGGACTGTGCAGTTCTTGGATTTGGTTGGAAGAGGACCAAAGCTTTTTGCTTTTTTTTCCCCTGGATTGAGTTAGGGATTGGGAATAAAGGAGTTGAAGAGCACAGGAGAGAGGAGAGGGGCTGTTTGGGTTATTTTTGTTTGCCTGATGGATATTACAGAAGCCACAAAGTTAGGAACAGGGCTGATGCCGGTGTTAGTTCATGCCTTATGGTCTCATTTAGAACAGAGGTGAGCAATCTCAAGGTTAAGGTTTAGGTTACTTTTATGTCTATGATTAGGGTTGGAGCATCTAAAGCTATGAGAGCGCAGTTTACTGCCAGATCCTGCAATCTGAGGAGCTAAGAGGAGGCTTGTATAGAAAGTGCCGTGTTACAGCAGCATTTTCCTTCATGGTGGTAGCCTTGATGTAGGCTTTTTTCACCTCAAGCCACTGTGGATAAATAGGAATAATTTTGGAATCTGGAGTTGTGACCCGTCTAATTGCAAAGATGAAATGAATGATAGGACTTAGCTGAGTTGTGAGAGACTCTAGAGGTTAAGAGGTTCCTTATTTGCCACGTTCTGTCCAAATTGCAAGTATTTTTCATGGTATTTTGGTATTTCAACAGAAACACTAAGGATTTTGTGGTGATGGCAGATGCTGACAAAAATCAGTATCCTGCTGAGAATGCTTTGAATCTAAGGTTACAGATAGCAAGAAACAGTAAATCCATCACTTACACTTGCCATGATTCATATAAATTAAAGATAATAAATACTTCCTCTCAAAGCAGGCTTGTGTTCTGACAGTATCGTAGAGCAAAACTTCTGGCAGCTATTGTAAATATAATGTAGGAAGGTGCTATATGTGTTTACCATGTTGCACAACGTGAACCTGGTTAGCCAGCTTTAACCAGAAGTAAGTACTATGATTTTCAGGAGGGGCAAAATGTCACTTAATTTTGTACAGCCACAGCACTAATTGTGTCTGTCAGATACTGCTTCTTTGATTGTCTTGAAAAAACAGTAAAAATAGATGAAACTTCATTAGAAGAATTCTAGTCAATGACTGGATGATAAACAGTTGTCCTAAGGAAGTTAAAAACCCCTTATTTTTCTTTTACCTACCCTTCTTTCTTCCTAAAAGCAGTATGCAAGAAGCATAAGCATGTGTCAGGAACTAGCTAAAACATAGTCAAATGTATTGAGAAGAACACATTTTTTTTGTCACTGGCGTATTAATGCTTTTTAAATGTGACTCTTCGTTTCCAGGCCTTTTTGCAAATGTGCAATCTGCCAATCCGGGTGGTTTGCAGGGCAAATGCTGAGTACATGTCCCCATCTGGTAAGTGTGGCCTTCATTTAGATTACTACGTTATACCTCCATTTTGATACCATGGCAACTACTCCTTGTCTTGCTGATAACAGTCGGTCAGTGCTACCCTGTGTGGGTTGCCTTCCCCCCTCCTTTCCCGTGCAGTTTCTCCTCTGCAAATGATTAAAAGAGTCAAATGCGAAGTAATGTTGGCACAATGTGTTACTGTGCCTGTGAATGCAGTACCTATATAAAGTGTTCAGACAGTTCAAACGCCTGGTGGAAACCTTCTCTCGAATGCCTGAGAGTGGTTGCGTCCTGAAGCAGAAAGACATAAGTTTCCAAAACTGGCTTTATTCTGCATCCAGGGAATATTCCGGTGAATGCTGTTATATTTTCCCATTGCTGGGGTGAGACAACAGTGAACAAAGATTATCTTTTTTTTACCCTGTCTGGGAGGTGATTGCCGCCAGGATGTTGATAGTGGAGATGACGGAAAGGTGCATTGTCACTGTTAATGGTGACAGGTGATCTTCCTCTGATCTATGAGACTGTCTGGAAAAATATCCAAACCCACCAACAATTAATTAAGTATTAGAAGGGTACAGAGGCTACCTTTTGCTGGAGATGGCTGGTTGCCTAAAAACGTCCAGAGGCCAGCTTCAGAAGGTTGCCTAAAAATTGGAGAGAATTGCTGAACAGAGGATGCAAAAGCCTGGCAATCCTCGCACTGTGTCCCAGATTTTTGTTGTGTGAGGAGCTACTTATTTACCCATTACCTGGCTGTCGCTGATGACTGACACATGGAAGTGCCTGTCAGTATGTGTCTGCCAGCTCTATGGGTGCTGCTGCTGCTACTGGTACTTTGGTCAAAGCAATGGAATTATGCTATTTTTAAAAAGGCAGTTGCTTGGCAGCAGTGAAAAACAGCAAAATATGGAGGTATATAAATTATTCGTTAGTAAATAAAGGTAGCTTTGAAATGCTGAATCCATGCAGAAAGGAGCATCTTGCGTGTATAGAGGAATATCTTGCATGCGCAGGAGTAGGCCTGGTGACAGTTGCATGCTTGCGCTTCTCTGTCACTCACACCCCATGTCCACACTTGCTGGCATCTGATGTTGTAATTTGGGTCTGAACACTTCCTTCTTCCTCTGAAAACAAGGAGCACAAGAAAGAAAATGATACTGCTTCAATTTTAAATGTAGGTAGAAAAACATGTATTCTTTTTGCCCTTACTCCTGGAGTCCTTATAATTTTTATTCACTTGCCCCATTTCCTTTCTTTATCTTGGTTCTTTAACGATAATTCAGACAAGGTTTTCATTTGTTCCCTTCTCCCTCCCCACCATCCTCTGTCTCGCAGCAGCAGCAAGGATCTGCATCTCATTGTTTTGGGGGAAAGGCTATTTATCTCATAGTCATCGTAATGACAAAACCCATTCTGAGGGATTCAAAAGTATGATACCAAAGGATTGTCTTAGTGTGTGAAGTACAGTCTGACTGAAACCACTGAATTCTGCAGCACAGAGAGGTCTGTGTTGCCTTCCACTACATGCAGCCTGTGGATGCAGATGAAGCCTTTGTTGGTGCGATGCACTTCATTTGTTACCCTTAGGCTGATTGAACCAGTGAGAAGTGAATCTCATGATAAAACCCATGACTGAATCTGCTGTTAGCATGAACAGTGTTTGAGCTAGGCCAAACAGTAGGTTTTTTGTGTTTTAGTGAAAAGAGTGAATGTATTGCTAATAACATATTTGGAGTCAGGCAGGTACTGATCTTGTTCTTTGGACTGTCTATTGAGAACAGAGTTTGCCCACAGCGAGAGGTGGGAAGGTAAAAGGGTGCTGTGCCCCACTGCACTGAGCAGGCTTGTTTACTGCCTTTGGGGTTGAAGACATTTTCAGTAATACAAAACATCCAGCATTTATCTCCATTTTATGGATTATTTCAATCATGTAAATAATCCTACAAGATTTAGTCTTAAATATGAGGTTGATGTTTGTCAATTGCACTTGGATGAAGGTTTGCAGGACAAGCAATCTGGTTAGGGTGGATTGGAGCAGGAACCTTCAGCTTCACAGGTTTAGAGCTGGCAAAAGGGGCGTAAGGCATCTTCTGTCATGCTTCATGGCTTGCTCTGTATAACAGGGCTTTCTCTTGTATCTCTGCCTGTGTTAAAGCTTTGGCTCAGTTCTGCACATAAGAAAAGTAACCAAGAAGAGAAGGTGGTGCTTACAGACTTGGGAGCCCTTCACACCCTGACAAGTTCCACCAGTGACACAGTCATTTCCCAGTCTGCTTTTGAGGACTGGCTGTTTTTAGGCCTACCTCATGCTGGACCTCAGGGCTCAGCATCATAGACTGAATGTTGAGCCTTACTAGCGTTAAGGTTTAACCCCATTTTGCTTCCATGATGATGATGAAGCTCCTTCCCCCTCCCAGCCCCCCAGATCGTGAGGCTGTGTGTCTCATACTGAGAACCTCTTCCTGACCCTGGGACCATGGGGGCTTGAAAATGCCAGCACACAACTGGAGAGTGAAGACTGGGGCAGCCAAGAGGAGCTGGCTGGCCCAGTTGTTCGAAATCTGAAGGACCACAGGAGGGAGAGTCAAGACCCTGCCTTGCTGAGTGTGCGTTTGCACTTCCCTTTGCTTGCTTTCCTGGGCACAGCCGCGCCTCCCGTCATCTTTTCCTTTCAGCAGCCCTTTCCCCACCAGTGGGTTAGAAGGGAGGGTGGGAACACTTTGTGTTGTAAAACTAGCCAAGGGCTGTCTGCTTCCTTGGGATTTGCCAGGTGTACTTCAGAGAAACATCGAATTAAGTCTTTCCAGCAAAGCAAAATCCATTATTAAAAATACAAGTCAATAGATCTCACTCAATAACTTTGAAATACACAGTTGCCAGGATTGCATGTAGAAGAGGTTCAGGAGGAGGAAGATGTTTGTTATTACAAACATTCTCTGAGTGCGGTATGTATGTTAGAGCTTCACCTGTGCTCATTTGAAAAAAAAACCCAGTGAGGTACCTGCAGTATTTAATTGCTTTGAAAATTGTAAATTATGTTTTACAGGTATAAAAAGCTCTTACTAAAATACATTTCTCATTTTACAGGCAAAGTACCCTTTATTCACGTGGGAAATCAAGTAGTATCTGAACTTGGGCCCATAGTCCAGTTTGTAAAAGCCAAGGTAATAGTACATTGTTTCATCATTTAGTGAATAGCACGTTTTTCTTGGTCGTTTACTAAAACTCTGGAAGTAGATTCCATGCAGGATAGCTGCATACTGGTGCCAGTTTCTGAGACTGTTTTTGTACGTGCCCTGTCTCTGGGTCTCAGAGCTCTTAAACCTGGAACTGACTGGTTTGAATCCTGAAGTGTCAGATATTGTTAAAATTTGCTTTGCTTCCCCCTCCTGCACCCAGCTCTCCCCTATATTTTTAAAAATACTGTCTTTTCACTAAGCAGTTGATAAAGCTGTATCACAGATGTAAATTTGTGTTTACTTCTTGCCACAGAAATACACTAACCAGGAGGCAGTGTGCTCAAACTGTGTTCATCTATAACTGATCGTAGTCTACATTTCTTGTAGATGAGCTGTGTTACATTACAATGATTTATTTTTAATTCTGAAGAATACTGTATGTAAAAATTGCATATGTAATTTTGTATTGAACTATGTGAGAGATCAGGATCTGAGCCAAAGCTCATTGACTTCAGAGGTCCTTGGGCCAGGCATTGCTGAATATTCCAATATCCTTTCTTACATGTGTGTGTTGTGTTTTTGTGGTTTGTTTTGTTTTGTGTTTTTTTTTTTCCCATTAGGGCCATTCTCTCAGTGATGGGTTGGATGAAGTCCAAAAAGCTGAGATGAAAGCCTACATGGAACTAGTCAATAATATGCTCTTGACAGCAGAGGTACAGCAAACCATAGTAACTCCACACACATATAAGGGACAATAGGCAAGAAAGCTTTAGGATTTTTCCCTATATTGGAAGTACTGCTTGTTCTTAGATTAGGTCATCCACTTTTGAGGTGAAAGGAGGCAGGAATAAATTCTCTGTACCCTGTGGATTGCTTGCTGAAATGTTCTTGTAGATACAAGCCATGTGTATGATTCCCCTCACCTAACTGAAGTGTGTCATGTAGCTGTAGAAGTAACCGGCTGGAAAATGCCAGTGGTTCCTGGGATCCTACCCCAACCCACAGCTGGCCAGGTACCCTGCTATCACCTTCCACTGTGTGCGTGCTCACGTGCCTAGCGGGAGGCTGGGATCCCCTGCAGTTTGCATCCGTGGCCAGTTAATGTGACGCAGTCTCAGAGTGGGAACAGTGTTGGAAATGTTGGCAAGCTGCAGGTGGCTGAGGAGCTGAGGGCAGGTAACCTGTGCGCTGAGTTGTGGGCAGCGTGGGCAACGGGAGTGGGCCTTTGGTCTCAGCTTGGTCCTGGTGCTGGGGAAGTAAGGACTAGTGACTGGCCTTTTGCCTTCTGCTTTTAATTTCTTTTCTACATTCAGAGGTCTAACAGAAGGAATGAAATGGCAACTTAATCTAATGTAGAAAAGAAAATTCTACTAGTGAGAAATTACTGTCTCTGTATTGTCCTTTAATAGAAAGTTTTAGTAACTGTTCTTTCTGTTCCTAGCTCTATCTCCAGTGGTGTGATGATGTTACAGTAGAGGAGGTGAGTGGTTCTGCAGCATTTATCTTAATTAAAATTTAATGAGAAAACACTTCTGCTCACAATTGCAAGTCCCTACTCATAAATGAAACATCGAGGTTTATACCATTAATGATACAGTCTTTTCACTTTAATTTTGCTTGCATATACGTTTTAGGGAAGTTGTGTCATTACTGGAGGTAGCTGACTGCAGAATAGGTATGGGTTTTGTATATGCTTCTGAAGTAATAGTTTTAAATCGTTATGCTGCAAACTGTAAATTCTGCGCAAGTAATTACAGCATATCACACAACTCCGTTTCTCTTTTACAGCTCCCTTTCTGATAGAAATATTTGAATATTAGCTGTTTTGTGCATAGAGGTATCTGTATCTTCTTATATGATAACACAGTACCTTTCTGTTTCTAAACAAAGATTACTCACCCGAGGTATGGCTCCCCTTACCCGTGGCCTCTTAACCGCATTTTGTCCTATCAGAAGCAGTGGGAGGTAAGGCGAAAGATGAAAGCCATTGGATGGGCTGGAAAGACGCTCGAACAGGTCAGTATGAAAAGTGAAGCTTATTTCTTTACCCTGTTTTATTTTTTCTTTTTTTTTTTTTTTTAATGGTTTGGAGAGTAACACTTTCTTGAAACAGATGTAGTAAAAAACATATTCTGTACTTAAAACATTATCGGGAGTCAGGTATTTGCCTTCAGCAGTAATAAATCTTAAATTATGTGCAGCCCGATGGGGTGGGAGGAAGGATGTTTTACCATGAGTGTACATCTCTGGTGATGTTAGTTTAGGCCATGGCCCTGAAAATGGGTTGTAAGTTACAGCCCCCACTTCCTGTATGGCATTAATGGGCACACTTTGCAGGATTGTGGCTTCCCTTGTCTAAAAAAAAAAAATCAAACCAAAACAAAAACCAACCCCCCAAAAAAACCCCACAAAGCAGTTTTGAGGTATAAGTTAGTACTTTTCATTAAGCTAAGTTATAAATGTTACGGGAAGCACTTAATCAGAATTGCCATACATCAAATGTTAGATTAAGTAACACTTAGCTACCTGCCTACTGTGTAGGTTTGACTGACTTTAATAGCTTTTGATGTTCCAACATTGTATGTTCCTTGTTCCCACCGTCAGTACAAATACAGTAAGGAGGTTATTTTTGGGAATGTTGGTATTTCCTGACAATACAGATCTTTTCTCTTGTGTGTTTTGATAGGTGCTTGAAGACGTAGATCAGTGTTGTCAGGCTCTCTCCCAGAGATTAGGAACACAACCATATTTCTTCAATAAGCAGTAAGTTACTCTTTACTGAAACACTACATCCAGGAATGTGAGATATAGATATATATCTATATCTATATATATGTTTATCCAGAGATACAGAGAGATATTTATAGATATATATCCAGAGATATAGATATATATGGAAAACTCCTGTTTCATTTTAATGGTACGTGATTAGTTGCAGAAATACAAATGTGTGATAAGAATATAAACATTAAATTTCAGAAATAAGTAATTAAAGGTTTTAAAAGGAAAGTTTTTGTAGATTTATGTTGTTTTTTTTCTAGTTATGATTTAGTTTTACTCCTGCTTGTCCTCTCTACAGAGCCTTACGCAACTTAATCTGGATACAAATGTACGCCTTTATACAGTTAATTTCTTATTAAAAATGGTACATTTAAAGCTTTACTTGTATAACTTGGGTAACATTCTCTACCAGGTACAGGGGAGTGAATGTACATCATGCCATCCTGCCCGGGACAGCTTGTCTTGCCCTTCTTAACACCAGGGGCAGTTCTGAGTGAACTGAATTAGCGTGAGGGTGCTGGTGAGTCGTAAGGAGAAGCTAGCCTTATATCAACAAAGGATCAGTTGCAAAGTGAAAACTAAGATTCACATTCCCAGGAGAGAAAAAAGGAAAAACCTAGCCTTCATGGGATGTCCTCTGCTTTCACCAGTTTCTTCCAATTGCAAAACATGTTTTTTTTTCTGTTGTTTTTTTTCTCTGCAATAATTCAATATTTTTGAAATATTATGGATTTAAATAACATCACATTAGCTCCCTCTTCTTGCCTTTGCATAGACCAGGCAAGAAATGCTCAGGTCTGGACTTCAGTTAACTACATTTGGACGGGGAGATGTCTTCAAAAGGCAGCATATGGTCTTGGTTACTTTTCTGCGTGTGTCTTTGCCTCCTAATTTTTTCCAACTTGAGACTGGGTGGGTAGTGTAAATTGAGTGGATATAGAAACACACATTATAGGAGAAGAGTTTGAATTGCATCTTCTCAAATCATTCTTAAACGTAGTAACTCCTAAATTTTCTTTCTGTATTTGTAAAGAATTGTAGCTCGGGGTTTTTTTGTTGTTTGTTAACCAGGCTTTCTTGGTATAGTTTCAACCTTTAAGCTTTTTAGCTGTCTGAAATATTACTAAGAAACAATGCATCCTTCGTCCAGTATCTTTCAGTGTGTGATTTCTGGGAGTCTGTAGGAGATAAATAAAAAAAGCAGTCTGTTGCTGACAGATTTAAGTTTGTTGTCCGTGTCTCCACTGGAGACTTCTTAGTGATCGACAAATAGAAAGACAAAAAATATCAGTTGGAAAACCTACATGCTGCTTACCTTGAACACTAGTAAAGAAGCCCTCTTAATTTACTAATATATTTGAAAAAAAATTATTTGCACATGGGCTACTTATATATAAGGTCCAAGATGACAATTCAGAAGGCTTATACCTAAAATAAGGTAGGACTGAAAACATTCAATAGACCACTGTTTCCAAAAATACCTGTTTTCTTCTGTGTAGTCCCCTTTCAAAAAAGAGGTGTTTCCAGCTGCTGTCACCCCAGAGGTCCTTTTCTTGTTGGTTGAGTAGTTCCTGACTATTGAAAAGCACAAAAAGGGAATAGGGGTTTTATGCTTTTTTTTCCCCCCTCTCCTCTCTTTCTTTTTTTTTTTTTTCTTTGTGAGATAATAGCTGGGTTTTGGGTTTTTTTTATATACATCTGCAGAGGAAAAAGGAAAACCCCCAAAAGACCTGATAAGCATTTGCCCTTGTAACAGAACTGAAAGGTGGAGCATGGATTAGTAACTCTGATATTGGATCAGTAACTCTGACCGATCTAAGAAGTGTTACTTCCATATTTCCAAGCTACCAAAAGCAAAGATAGATGCCATATTGAGAACTAGCAGTATGCTTATACACTGTACAGTTTTCCTGCATTTGGTAAGTTCAGTGTTGCCTGATTTATTCCCAATTCTTAGATTGCTTGGCTATCTAGAAGTTACTCAGAACAGCAGGTTTTTTCTTGATCAGGACTGGCCTTCCAAAATACCTGTTCTTTTTTCTGTTTGTTTTTACAGACCAACTGAATTAGATGCTCTGGTATTTGGACATCTGTTCACAATCCTTACTACTCAACTAACCACTGATGAACTCTCTGAAAAAGTGAAAAACTACAGTAATCTCACAGCCTTTTGTCGGCGAATAGAGCAGCAGTACTTTGAGGGTCATGATAAAGACAGCTCTACTACTGTTACAGCCCGATCTGCTAAGAGGTCCTTACTGAGATAAGCTTGTTGTTTGGTGGTTGGGGTGGATTGCATTTCAGTGTTGGGTTTTGTTGTTCAATTACTTGATTTTGAGAATGGAAATGTGTGTTATTTTTTGAAGCTGCCAAATCATTCTGGAGCAAGAAAAAACTCTAAAAGCGTTTTTGTGTTATAGAATAAACTGTGCACATTTAACCTGAAACAACTGTATGGGCACTTCCGTTTTAATTGCCTGTATACCACTTACTCTCAAGTGACCTTGGAAAAATATTGTGTCTGTATTTAAAAGAATAAAATACTTTAAAAAGTTTCTCTCTGATCTTTCTAAATGCCTTTCTTACTAAGTTTTTATGTCTATGTAATAAATGTCTGTGTAATGATCCTGTTGGCAGGACACCTGGAAGACAGTTATATGGTAAACTAGTTAAAATTAGTAAGCGGGGAAAGAAAGGACTTTAGAGGTCTTAAGTTTGCCTGCCTCAGCCCAAATTAATTCAGAAATCGGGTGACAAAAATGTCTCGACGCTCTGCAGCACACAAGTGATGTGATTTTATTCAGTCAGTTCTTACTTTGTGTCAGAGTAGCTCCTGGCTGTCATTACTACTACTTATGTGTGTCCTGCCTCTGCTTTTATTTCTTGTTCACCTTTGGCTTGTGGATTTAATTTTTTGTTTTGTTTTGTTCCTCTGATGTTCCAGTTTTAATCTTCAGCTTGTCTTGCTCTTTAAGGAATGAATTTGCTAGGTGAGTGTCTGTCTCACTGTTTCCACTTCCAGTATGTTAACATTGCTTCTGAACTTTGACATACTTGCTGCGGTTGTTCTCATAGCAAAAGAACTTGGTGTGAGCCTGTGGCTGGCATGCGTTGGTCCTTCTGCCTCCATATTATCCTACGGTACGTGTAGGCACGATAATGCAGCAGTAAACGAAGAAATATCATTGTGGTGCTCCAAAAACCCTGGCAATGTGGAACTTTTCAAAGTCCTTCCTGTGTGTAGGCAAGGACTCTATCTGACTAGTATTTCTTCGAACGCGTTAAATGGCACCACTCTGTTCTGCTTTGTCAGTTGTACTTGACACTTTCCCAAACGCACCAACAATCCCAGGAATGTGCTGGTGACCAAAACAGTCCTTGTGCGCTCGGAAGTCCTGGGCACAAGTGGGAACCACCTCAGGGTGTTTGGCTAGTTGGAACCCTTGTGTTTTCTTATTATGAAGTATATTCTTCTGACTGTACTCCTCAGTGTCAAAATACTTAATGGCTTGAACTGGTTATGCAATGGTCATGAGATTTTTTTGGCTGCCGTTTCCCTCTCTCTTAAAAACTGAACAGAAAGCAGCCACGTTCCTTGGATTGGCCAGGTCTCCGTCGACTCTGTGGCTCATGAACCACTACTGCTTACCCATTCCTACTGCGGGGAACTACTCTTGTCAGCTTGACTGGAAAATGGAGTTGAATTCTTACTGCCTGCTTTTTGATACAGGAGTCCTACTGGAGTCAAATCCATGTAAGTAACAATGTGTAAGGGGGTCTTGGCCTTTTATCAAATCACTCTTGCCAGGAGAGGAAAATTGCCCTTGTCCTGCATTTCAGTCTTAAAATTTCACATATGTGTGTTGAATACCTTTTCAAACTAAACCCCATCAACTCTTGACTGCATAGTGATAATTTCTGCTATCAAAGTGGTCAGTAGCTGAGACCCCAGATACTTCTTTTGAACCTGCTTTTCTGCATTAATGCAACTTCTGGAAAAACTGGAGAAGAATTTGTTGTGGGGTTTTTCTTAGTTTGGAGAGAATACTACGATATTCTCTACTTTGAGGGGAAAAAACCAAAACTCTCTAATAGTCTCTAAAGCTAGCAATGCCATGGTGATGGGGAAATCCTGTGTGAAAACTGAAGTATCTTAATCCAAAGCAATTAAACTTGCCTTTTGCCTCCTGCTATTTAGAGAGCACCATGCATGAGTAAAGATTTTAACCCAGCTTCTGTGGTTTTGGCAGTTCTTCTGCTACCAGTAGACTGAACTACAGGAGTAGTTTACTTAGTGGATTTCCAAATCCAGCTATGCACAGGCATTAACTTATATGCGGTCTGAAAAAGTGCAAGTGGGCATGTATTCCTCCTCTTTCAAAGCTGCAGTGGCCATTAGCCACCTTGTAACCAAATTTTAGCAATTGCTTTGAAAGCGCATTGAATTAAGCCATGTTTTTATATTTTGGCAAGGTTTCTGTGAGGCAGAGCAAGCACTGGGAATACAACAGCTTGAATGCTGAACAGGTAGTTATTGCAAATTTTGTGTGGTAACATATAGCAAGCTTTATAACTTCAGAAGATTAAAAAAAACCCCCACAACCTACTGAGGTAGTCATATGCATTAACCCTCTTTGAGTGTCTCATCTGGAAAATATACTCAAGTGCTGTGGGAAGGGGTTTGGCAAAAGATACTGATCTATTACAAAGTTTGTGTAAATCCACCTGAGCTACTTAGACTGCACTTAAGGATACAGAGACAGGCAAACTACATGGAATTTTCAGTATTGAAGTGAGAGGACAAGCAGTGACTGAACTCTGGAAGCTAAACTGAATAGTTCCTGAAAGTTTAACCACCACTTGTTCCTTGTTTGTGACTTTGATAATTAGTAAAACAAAATTTAAATGGGAAAAAAACATTCCTCACTTCCTTGACTGAAGAGCATACTTTCTATATGGCACGTTTGGCACAGGTCTGGTTTATAGTTCAGGCTGCACCTCATTCTAGGTGGTATGTAAACTTAAAACTACAAGGAAAACTTTGGCTTTGCTACCAGTGTTGAAAATAACTCTTAAAATCCTAGACAAAGGACATACTTTGTACTTCATAAATTCAAGAAACCATTATGCTTTTTTTTAAATGACATTGCTAGCATGTGTAGTGCTATAGAGCAGACTGAGCTAAGCAGTGAGGACAGTAAGCTGTGCTTTAACTCTGGGAAGCCGCAGTCCTATAAAGGACACTGATGCTGAAAGGAGGCTGATACTTATTGCTACTCTAGTGCTGTGCAGAGCTCAAGAAAAGAAAAGTTGAAACAAGCCCAGCAATAAAACCAGTTAAGGGTGGAAAAAGCCCCAAACCAACGCAAACCCAATAACCTGTCTAGCAAGGGAGTTGAGCAAGTCAACCAACCTGCCTTACCCAAGGCAAGGTAAAGAGGCTTTTTGTTGGTCTGAGTGGCCCTCTGGTAGACAAGGCTGTGCAAGTGCAGTCTGTGAGAATTTTACTCTTGGGTTGTATATTTTTCTAGATCTCCCATGACTGAAGCACAGCTGCTGCACCAGAGGCAGGAATCAGGCCAGGAAGGCCTATGGTCTGTTTCATGTAGCAAGATGGCGTGGATGATTATTTTCTTTCCTAACTTTTCAAGATGAAAAATCCCAAGCACACAGAGGCTATTTTGGGTGAAGAAAGCCGACAGCTGGAACTTCTGAAGTTTCCCAAAATTAAGACAAAAATTAGATTTCTAACAGAAAGAATGTCAGGAGCAGCTGCACCATGGCCTAACGTACATCCTCTGAATATGCCCCACCAGGAACTGCAGGAGTCACTCAACCAAAACTGTACACAAAGTCATAACTACAAGTGAATAGACATTACTGGGTCTGAACATTGTGTAAATCACTTGCCCATGGTGGTTTACTTCTCATAGTCTTTTTGTTCCACGAATTAATAGCTTCGTATGGAGACATTAAAGTTGAGCTTAATGCTACTTGGAAAGTAGCAGATGCTTTCCTTGCCTGATGGAGCTAAAACAATTGGGAAAGTCCTGGTGAAAACAGGACTGCTCCTCCATTCCCAAGCTGCTGCTCTGGGGTTGTGGAAGGGACTAATCTTGCTCAGCACAGTTACCTGGTCAGGTCCTTGCTGGATTTTGGTGTCTGCTCCTATCAGCGGCCAGGATTTCAGCCACAGGCTAGTTTATAGTACTGGATCATTGTTTCCAGCTGACAAGCCCTTGCTGAACCTCTGGTTTTCCTGTCTCTGAAGAATGCTCTGCTTGACTGGGGAGTCTCTGATACTACTTTTTATGATGTTGTGATGAGATTTCAAGACAAATGTTACATGAAGGACCTTCAGTGGTCGCAGCTTTTGCTAGGATCTATCACTCTTCACATATCGGTTAGTAAAAATTATAGTATTGAGTGGTGTTAATGAGATATTAATCTGCTATTTTTTCTGCCTTTAATTTCCCCTCCTCCTCCCAAAGGAAAGAAAAATAACCTGGCAATCTCCTGCTTCTCAAATGTACTTAAAGCTCAGTGTTGTGGAAAAAAAGAGCCTAGCACAGCCCCGCACATGGAGAATGCTGCTGAGCTCCACTTAATGATGCCTCTTAGGATCAGCTGTGCTGCTAGAAAACACTTCATTTCCTGTGGCTTTCTTTCTTTATAAGCAGAGTGCAGCTCCAATGGCTCTCACAACAATTAGCACCCACTTGTTCTGCAGGTTTGAAGTTTTTTGCATTAGTCAGGTTGAGAAATTCATGGTATTAATCATGACTGAAGTTGTTATTTATCACCTGCTGGGTGAGAAATAATAATTTTGGCACTACTGGGGCAGCAGGCCAGAAGTACCAAATTAAGTAAAACATCTAAACACTAGCAAGGATCATTTCTCTGATTAATGAATTGTTACAAAGAAAAAGCGCTACTCGTTATCTGATCTTAGGATAAAAGTAGGAGTTAGAAGTCGAAAGCATTAGCAAAGTCAGGCTATACCCTGATGTATTTTGAAACTTTTCTGGCTGATCTCTCTTCTGTCGTTCACTGACTGCTAACATGCACTCATCTGCGTCACAGGTTTGCAATACTTGGCTCACACTCCCAAAGCCAACTTTGTAAAAAAAGTAGCATTTGGCAGGGAGCTCAAGGCCCATTGTGTAATCGCCTCGAAAGAAACACTGAAATGACTTTAACCTTCTAGGGCTTGACTAGGCTGGAAGGTTTTGCCATAGAGCAGTTACCAGCCTGGCAAAACACCATTGTGTGAAGGCACTAATAGGGGTGCAGGAAACAAAATCAGCGACATCAATAGAATTAAGTTTACACCTAGGTAACTCTATCCATTTTGGGACCTTTAGTCACTTACGGGGTTAAAAGAGCCCACAAATTCCAGCTGCCTGATCAGAAGTATTTCACATGTAGATACAAAAAGGGTTGGCCTACACAGAAGTGGTTATCTTGAAATGAGGTCTGTGTGTGCTGTTACAACCCTAAGCCACCAAGTCACCGTGACATACCATGTCCTCTCCCTGCAAGACCATTGCGGGGAGCTGAGGAGCTGACCACGTAGCAATGTCCACAGAAATACCATTTTCTGGGTTCATAAATGAGATGTGAAAACAGTTAGCCTTGAATATGGTCAAAGAACTCAGCCTGGGAGAGAAGCGACACCACTGAAAGCAAGCAGAAACTTTAGGTGCAATTTTCTTTGCTTGTTGAGGCTTACAAGAAAAAAGAAAAATAGTGAGAGTTTGAGACCCTTTTTGGCTTCAACTAATTCATTTGCTGGAAAGAAGGCACAGGCTTTTTCCGTGGAGAGCATCAGCCATTCCCATCTGTTGCAGCAGACTTCAAATTTTGTACTAGTTGAGGTGAAGAACTTGCCACTGTTGCTGACATCTGTGGCAGCCAAAGTGACTCCTGTCTACCAAGCCAGCATGCCCAGAGGCTGACTTGAAATAGTGAGCTGACAGGAGAGGTCAGCATGAACTCATGCCTCTCCTATTTGGCTTAATGTTGACAGTAACCCAGTTTGTTAATAAAGACATTCTTGTAAGTAGCTTTATGTCACATAAACGCTCTCTTATCTAGATTTTTTTTTTTTTTACCTAAATGTTTATTCTGCATTTAAGAAGACAATTAGAGATCTTGAGGATTTAGGGCATGATGGTCACCTTCCCTACAAGCACTGCTCAAATCATCAGTCTTCCAGGGTTTGTGACCTCAGTTCAGTGACAAAGATTTGAAACAAGAATGAAAAGGATGAGTGTTCATAGAAAAGCAAAGCAGCAGCAAAGGACTTGTTGCAAACAGAAGACCATCTCCTGAGGCTAAGCAGGCAGCCATCAGAGGGTACGTGACTGAACCTTGTCGCAGACGCTGCGGGGAGGAACCAGTGCAGCTTAGGCATGACAAATCCTGTAGAGCTGGAAAGAAGACCAGCCATCTCCCAGCTGGTCTGGTCAAACTATGGCACCACTCAGTCCCCAGAGCATCTTGCTCTTCCAAGTTGTTCTTCTCTCAGCATGAATTTACACTTTCTACCACTTCTTCCTGCCAAAGATTTGTCAGCAGCAAGTGCACCTCCCTAGTTAGACATCTCAGATTGTCTCTGTTATCCTCTCATCGCTGGTGACATCTCTTCTCTCTCTACTTATAGCTACAAAGTACAATTTTGGCCAGGTTTTCTTGACTTTGAAGTTATCTGTTGCTGGTCGCACCATTCTCTCACTGCTGACATCTAGAGTTTTGTTACTGATGCACAGGATTATTGCCTGAGATTATTTTGTGAAAATTATCCTTCATCTCTCAGATGTTATCACTTGGACTGTTAGATTAAGAGCTGCCCACTTTGTTTTCTTGTCAAGACAATAAAAACTTCCCTTTAGGTCCACTGCTGTTTCTAACCTGATTTCTGTAAATTCCTCTCTAAAATTCCTTTGTAGTTTTTGTCGGTTCCCTCCCTCAGAAGTGCGTAGCATCTTGATCTGCGATGCCTCCTGGCCAAGAAGTATATAGCTGCGATTACTGACTATCTCCATGATCTCTTTCATTTGCAGCTGTAAGTCTGTGTTGTGGCATGTTTAAGGAACCAGTTGATGAAGATCAGTAGTTTGGGAGCATTATGGGAAGGGTACTTTTTAATCTACTTAAATAAACTTCTCTCCAGCATATTTTGTTGTAGGTTATAACATTTTGTAAAAGGCAAGTAGGTTTTTGCATGTGTGTGTAAAGATCACAGACCTGACTGTGACTTGTGTATTACATGCAAGCATGAGTGCAAAGGTCTTGCTGTTACGCCAAAGCACGCTTGTAGGAAAGCCTAAAAACATGGCTGTGGAAAACGCTGCCCGCCATCTGATGGAAATGCTTTTGACATACACAGGACAACTCCTGCAGACCTGTTTCTATGGAGGTGCTTTCATTCGGTTCAGTGCATCTTCCTGGGGCCCATCCTGCTGCCCCTTCCCCCTGACATCCTTTCGTGGTCCCCCCACCTTTGCTGCCGCTTCAGGGTTGTCCTGCACTGGCAAAAGGAAGGGGCTCGCCCTTAGGAAAGGTTTGCACGCCTGTGGACTGCATTCCTCCCTCTGCTTCAAAAGAGATTCCTTGTGCCAGTAAAATCACTTTAGGGTGAACAGAGAAACCAGTATGCTTTCTAGGATTTGTTTAGGCAGAAGCATCCTGCAAGCCTACCACCTTCTGCTCTGTCTATCTATAGTGAGTCCACATGCTACTGCCACAGGAAACACATTGTGTTTCCATAAACTGTGATGCCTAAAATCTGCTTTTCTAACTCAGTAATCACAAACAATGCCAATAACAAGGTAATTGGTGCTAATTTTTTTTTTCAAGTTTGGAAAAAATTCAACATTGGAGAAATGGAAGATAAGGTTAAAATGCATGTGGATAATGCAGTTATCTCAAATTTCTTTGGCATTTTTGTATTATAATACTAAAAAATTATCAATGTATCATAAACTGTGATTTACTGAGAAGCGGGCTGCGAAAAGCTTGGAAGGGCAAGGAGTGAGTTTCTCACTTCTGAGGGGGTTAAAAGTGCAAAATGCTTAAATGAGGCTTCCAAAAGAGGAAAAACTGGTAGCAATAAGAGAATGGAGTTGCCTTTCAATCCTTAAATCAGCTCAGTAAGTTTCTCAGTACATTGTCCTCCTCACCGCAGTGAATTGGAGCCATCTCTTGCACTGAAGCCAACAGAAGTTGTTTGATGCATCCCATTTGAAACATCACTGATCTGCAATCAAACGAGTGATTTCTAGCCAAAGATTACAAAATACTTGGCAAACTTTACCAAGTGGATGAGTCAGACAGAAAAACCTGCCTGACAGAAGAGTAAGTCAAGCCACAGCAGTTGCAAGTAATTTGTCCCAAATGTGAACAGGGCAAAATGTAGAGCAGGAGGCTGGAGGCTGGTTTTCCCAGCTCCATGCTCCAACCACTGCACTGCATTCTTTGCTGCTTTTTTAACCACAGCGGCCTCTGAAAATCACCCTTCAAAGGCATTTCTTGGTAGTAATAAATGAACCATCAAAACCTAAACAAAGAACCCAGCAGTTGAGATGCTGCAACTTAACAAATAGAAATGACTAAGATTGCCTTGTCCTCTGCTTATTTCCAAAAGAATAAAGCCCAGGTCATTTATAAAGCCTCCCCCCCTCCCCTCTCCTTTACAGCCCCTTGGGAGTCACCCAGGAGACAGCACCACTTTCCTCTGCTTCCCCATCTTTAAAATATATTCATTCCAGTTTTCAAATTGCTATTTTGTAGTGCTAAATCTCTACCCACACTAATTTCTCCAGGTCAGAATCTGACCCTGATTTGAACAAAACCTGGAGTCAAATATTCACACCAGAATGCTTTTGCCTTGCTGCATGTCAGATGCCATCTCCCTGCAAATGTTTCACACACCTTGGAGTGCAGCTTGTGGAACTGATGAGGTGAAGAGCACTGCAGAGCAGCTCTGTGCTGGTAATCACAGGACTGAAGAAACACATACATCATCTGCCACATAGGTTGGCATTTCAAGTAAAAAACCTTCACAATGTGTAAGATGTTGGACAAATGATGGCCATATGCATGTTTGTCTCTGTGCAGATGTCTTTGCATTCGCAGCTAGGAAAAAGCTGAGGTAGGCTTTTTTTGCCGACAGTTTAATATTAGTGACACAGTTTATGTCCTCTGCAAAAACAATAATGGAGGATAAGGTGACATAAATTATTTGCAAATCGTTTGACATATGCAGGGCATTGTCCTTGCAATAATCACCATCAGTCTGTCAGTTTAAGATATGAACCGTGCCACTGCCATTTTATATCATTGTGTTAAGCTTTCACATGTTGTAATTTTACAGATTTGTTCTTTGGCGAACACTGCAACACAAATCAAATTGTATTATGTTTAGTCATATGCTGTGTGGAGCACCTCCCTGCAATTAGGGGCGGGGGGAGATGAGGAGCAAACAAACGGTCTTAGATAAGAGGCAGCTCTTCAAAAGTTAGGATATTTCCCAGATACATTACTCAACTTTCATAGTCATTATTCAAGGCAAGAGGAATTATTTAAATTCATGCTAACATCAGTTGCTGGCTGCATGAACAAAGTGAGCGCTGGAAAGCACCATACTGACAGATCAATTTAAAACACCCTTGTCTGTTTTGTTTCTTCGTAACAGTCAGGCACAACATTTGATTCTTATGAATAATGTGTGTTTTTCTAAAGTAAATATACTTTACAACTCACAAAACATCCCTTCAAGACCCGGTAGGTGCCTGTAGTATTAACTCTGCTTTCCATAGACGTGCAGAATGGTTCTGGAATAGCAATGAACTCAGCATTGTCTCTTTTATTCCAGGCAAATTAATTCCTGTGGTACAGTTTAAAAAAGACCTAAAGTTGACTGCTTATTTTTAGTCTTTTTTAAAAACAATTTGAACAGCAGAATACTGTGGGAGTCATTCACAAGTGTATTCTAAGTGTATTCAGTGCCAGATACCTTATATTAACTGTTTGAGAAATATATTAGTACGTAAGTGTGCTTAATTGGTAAAGGAGTCAGTAGGAAATATGGTAATACATGTTCTGGAGTATCACATTTCAGTGACTTTTTACTATATTTTGAATAGAGAAACATGATTTGTTTTCCCCTGGGAAAGTTCCCCACATTCAGTTGTCAGCAGAACGGAATCTTTCTGCTTCCAGGGAGCCCTTAAACTAGAAAGATTTATTGCACTTACATCCTTGAAAGAACATATCTTTTTCTTTGAAGGCAGCCATTATCACCATCCCATTTTATATCTTTTCTGATAAGTGCAGGCAGTAAAGCAGATAAACTCCTTGCATACCAATTAAAGACACATGCACACTAAGACACTGTATACTATCAGAGATGCTCAGAGTAATATTCTTCCTAGCACAGTAGATATATCTAAGGAGTTTGACTTTTATTATTCTCAGCTTTACACCTCTGACATTTCTAAAACCATGGAGGAAATTAATGAATTCTCACCCAAGACTCCATTGTCTAATCTTGCCCCAGTGCTCATGAATTATGGAAAATGACAGATCAGCTGATGACGTACAACAGGCTATTTTAAAACTACCCTTTTTAACAAAACCCAGACCATGAAAGGCTCACCACTGAATTTCATGCAGTCACCTGACAAAATATTGGTCTCATGTTAACTGATACCTTAAATAACTGCCTCGCTTCCTTGCATTCAAGATGCTGTGGTCATTTTTATGCACAAAAGGTATGAAAGCCAGACCCCCTGAAACTCAGGAAGCCTCTTTTTTTATTCTCAGATAGGATGCTGAAGTGCAGTCCTAACTCTTGGCAACCTGCCTTGGGTTTTTGCGGTTTTGAGATCTCCACAGCCTAAATGAGGGCTCAGTAACATTTTAAGGATCTTAAGCACAACCTCCTCCACCTACCTACGTAACTGCTTCTTCGTCTTCTAGTACCTTTTCCCAGGCAGAGAGAAGGCCTCTGCTCATCCTGACTGGTGAGACCAAGATTTGTACGAGAGGTGAGAGGTATGAGAGGTGAGACCAGGATTTGCATGAGAAGGCCCTCCCAGCTGAGATCATTGCAACAACCAGGCTGCAAGGACTGAGAGCCATATTAGCAGCTGCAAGCCCTCCGGCTGCTGTCCGACCCATAATGTTTGACTGGGCAGCAAGAACCCACACTGTCTATGAAGCCTTTGGCCTGGACGTCTCCCACACCCTCTCTGTCCCAGTCAGCATGCAAATTCACTGGGGTAGGAGCCACTCAGTTGTGTTTCTTTCCAAATGAACAAAAGCCCCTGAGCGTTACCACAGGCAGACGATGCCAGCGATGCCGGCTGGCTTGGAGGAGCTGTTGGGGCAGCCCTGCCGGGTTGGACACCCGTCCAGCAAGGGGCTGCCCTGCACTCCCCCGCCCCAGCCGGGACCGCTGCAAGCTCTCGGCTGCTCCCCAACCACCACATGCCCAAGGAGCCACACACACTCAGCTCCTTTTTCCTTCTGTGCTCCAATTTAAAAAAATTAGTATATTTACTCGTGGCATTATTGTTGGGTGGAAAATCAGCTGTTTGCAGTATTATCTGTGAACTTATTTTTACCTCTCCAAGAATCTCACCCAGGGTTTCCCCTGAAGTACAGCATCTGAGCACATCAATGACTTCCTTGTGCACGGTGGCTGAGATACCAGTTTTCTGTCAGGGTTCCCTTTAGATAAGAAACTGTGGGAAGCAATACATCTCATTCAAAACATCTGAAAGAGCTGAAGATACAGAAAGCACTAATCAGTAATTAATACAAATGAAAGAAACAATCTTTCATGTAGGTGGTAATAATAACACTCCGGAGTTTGTGCTAATCCATCTTTTTGTCAAATGAAACACCAGGGAATTTGTCTGCAACAATCAGAGTATTTTCAGAGTCTCTGCTTTGATTTGCAATATGGGGTTTAGTCCAGTGTTAACACAGGGCTCAGAATAAATAATCAAAGGGAATGGTTTCAAAACTGTTAAGCTAGGTTTTAATATGCAGAGGAATTCTGCTATACTTTTATACCCAGCTTACAAGTTAATTTTCCAAATTAAGAAGCCTCTTTTCACTTTCTATAGGAATTGCAAAAGCATGACAATATCCTATTGCACAAATCTTCATATCTCCCTTTCTTCCATATTAAATCACTAAGAGCAGCTGGAATAAGGGGCTTCTACCCTTCCTCTCCAGAGAAACAGTGTCTTCCAGAAGATCAGACAATACCAAAATCCTTTAAATAGCCCTGTATTCGTTATATTTAGTGACAATTACACAAGTGAGTTCCTGACTGCAAATATGATTAATTACTCTGCAGCAGAAGTAATACCTCTAATAGAGTATGCATTGAGTTGACCCAAAATAGCTGCTGAAGAATAGTTGTTCCTGAACTACTCCATGGGTAGATTTTTAAAATTATTATAATCGTAAGAACAGATTATCCTGCCATGTATTTATTTAGCACTACCCCTAAATCTTTATGTAAACTAAATTTCAAATGTGGACAATAATAAGCAATGTTTAATAAGGAGTTTTTAGGAACAATTTGTCTGGAATTTGCTGGGGGGTTATAAGCCCTATTTTAAATTAAACAATTTGCATTCAGTCTTTAGTCACTCTTTAGCTCCAATATTACCATGACTCTTCAAGTAGGGAAAAAGAAAAAAAGAGAAGTACTTTTTCTTCTGAGTAAAGGGAGCAGAAATTGAATATTTCCAATCCTGCTAGACCTGAGGATGTAGCCCCAGCTCCCTCCCCACTCCGGAATAAAGCAGACAACTTAACCCCGCTGAGGACAGCACTACCCCAGGGCTGCAAGCCCATCTTTAACAGGATGGCGCTGCCCTACTATTGATGTTGATGCCCACACAGGGCTGAGCACCAGAGTTGCGCCGCCTACACCAATTAGGAAGCCTGGAACTGATCTCACAAGATTACCATGTGTTCACTCCCCTACTGCAGAGCCCTACACCATCAAGACAGCCCTATTTGTGTACTACCCCTGTCCTCCTAGGAAGGAATTGCTCACAGGCCTGCACTGAACACCTTCAGGTCACTCTCAGCGTCCAAAGCCGATCTCGGCACTGCTGTGTGCCATGCCAGCTCCGTCTCGTGGACACAGGGCTCCTCAGCACACCCCTTCTCCAAAAGCACCACTGCAGAGCGAGGCAGGCGGTCGGGCTGCAGCTGCCCAGCGCGCGCAGGTGCTCCCTGCCAAGGGGGTTTTTGACATAGCCAGATCCATGCCCTCGCTCCCAGGGTAGGCAGAAAGTAAAGACTAGGGGAAAATCGGAGTCTCATCCCCTCCCTCTCACTGATGCCAACCGCAGTTTATCCATGAACTTCAAAGAGGCCAAAATTTCATCTGTATTGTTCACCATTTCTGCAGGCAAGGCAGCAAGGTATGCTCAAGGGGAAACCCAACGCTATCGGTTTTCACAGAAATACTCCTTCGCCTTCACGTAGATGATACTAAACATATGTGCAGTAATCTTCTCTCAGGTCCTTTTTTATTCCTTTCCATAGCAATCGCTTGGTGTAACCTTCCAGACAACAGCTGCTGCCAATGAGGAAGGCTGGGAGGTCTGAGCTGTGCTCAATATGAAATTATGCAGGTGGGTGCTCTCAGCTCAGCTTTAAAATTTTTATTATTTTTTCAGCTTCCTGTCCAAGTGTTGTGCCTGCTCCCTTGATTAGAGCAACAGCAATTTAAACTAAACCTCACAACATGCAATGGCTGATCCTACTTCTGCAAAACCTCCCTGATGAGGTCTCAGAGTAATCCCAGTGTCCCAGCTTACTGTGCATCTCTCTGTTCAAGTTTGTAAAACGGCATTCTACAATGCTGGTATGTAATCTAAAAAATATTGTAAGTAATAATTAAACATTAAATCAGATTAATTCCAGGCTTGTTTCCCCTTGAAAATAATACTATTAATTCTCTAGACACAAAAGTAAGACAATCATGTGAAAACAAAGCACAAATAAAGTCCATAAAATGCAGAAGAAATGTTTCCAATATTAATTTTGTAATACGAAATATTCATTTTGTAATATGGTGGTGACATAAAATATGCAGCAGCAACAAACAGAAGAAAGTTGATGGACTGCCAAAGCTGTTTCTCCTTAAAATGCACATTACTCTGGAGCAGTTAAGCTTGGCACTGAGATGAGACTACCTACACAGACATTTTCAAAGGCCTCTTTCAAGGCTGACATGCCACTTTCAGCTCTGACATGGGATAAAAATTAGAGCTGAGGAATCACATGAAAACCCAGCCAGGCATCAGAAACGAGGGCTACAAGAGCTGTATTTGTGGTCTCACAGGGTGTTGCCATGCTCGCTGTCTTCATATCAAAGGTGTTCTGTTTATAAACAGCAATCTGTTGGTGCCAGGCAGCGACGGCTGTGTGATATGAGAGTGGTGAGGCACTGGCAGAGGTTGCCGAGAGAAGCTGTGGATGCCACCTCCCTGGAAGTGTTCAAGGCCAGGCTGGATGGGGTTTTGAGTAACCTGGTCTGGTGGAAGGTGTCCCTGACCATGGGAGGGTGTTGGAACCAGATGGTCTTTAAGGTCCCTTCCATCCAAACCATTCTGTGATTCTATGCTATATGGCCATTGGCAAAATGAGCCCATCCGTGGGTTATCACCGGCTCTAATTAAAGGGAAACACAGGCTTTGACGTCAGGGTCCCTTTCATTGGATCTGAGAGGACAGCAATCTCCACAAGAGCTGCAAAGGAGGATAGATTCATTTGACTGATTGCATGATGTCTGAATTAACGGTCAGGAAATGAGCTATTATTGTGCCCTCGCTGGTAGGCTGCATCAGAGAGCTTTTGCTGTGCGATCTGCTTGAGTGTGGAAGCAAAAACAATGCACACCTCAACACACCCCCAGCAAGGCAGGAGCCTGGCGGATGCAGCAAGCCTCTCCTGGATCAATTTTACAAGGCTGAGTGTCTGATACATAATGAACGTTCAATAAGCTCAAATACAAATACTTTGCAAGGAGTGGGCTGTTAGTCAAACCAACGCTGCTCTAACTTGTAAAAGAGGGGTTTTTTTGACAACGCGGGTGGTGGAGACAAAGCAAAGCAGGGCACAGTGTAAACCATAGCACCAAGCAACTTTGGCTCCTGGTCTTCTTTGTGTCTCCTGGTTTCCGGGGCTGGGAAAAACTCACTAATTAAATCCTTGTAGCTAAGCTGGAGCTTCTGGGAGGAAAGGGGTGGGGAGTAATTTCTATCAAATAGCAATGGCCCAGCATGTGCTTGACAGGTGGGAAAACCTGGTCCAAGCCTTTGGGTTGGGGGGCAGCTTTTCTGGGGGGGCTTAATTCTTAAGAAAACACTCTCATGCTACTCTTGGTACATGTAAGAAATCTGGCTTCTCTCAGGATTTCAGTGACCTTACAAAATTGGAGCAAGCTCCAGAGCTAAAATTAAATACACAAGCTGCAGCAGGCTTGCAGGCTGGAACAAACTTGCAAGCATCAACCTGCTTCCAACATCACATTTGAATGTAATGCTTACATTTCTAAGCTCTTTAGGATCACAACAAACTTCTAGCAATGGAATTAACTCCAGACTAGAATCTGCTCTGCATAGCTCATATAATTTCTCATGAAGTGACATTGGCTCAAGCTGTAGAGGTACGTCAGTGTGACCTCCTAATACAAGCAAGACTCATCAGTCACATCCCACTTCAAGTGCAGTGTTTAGGTTTGCTTCTGTGGCAAACTGTTCTGCTTTAGGGAGACCTCCACTAGTAAGGGAAAATCTCAGCAAAGACAAAACTAAGGCAACACAAATAACAAGCCAGCCTGGTCCTGGTTTCTGATTTCCTACTTCTCTTTGGGAGGCAGTAGACAATTTGAATACAAATAAATCACAAGCCTCCATTAAGCCACCTGGCAGGGACCTCCTTGGGCCTTCGGCTCTAGCTGAGCATATTGCTGAATTCCAGCACTGCTCCGTTGCCCCTGGAGGTGGTGTGGCACCAGAGCAGGTCATACAGGGAGGCTGGCAAATCCTCAGCCTTGGAGGTCTTGAAACTCAACTATACAAAGCCATGGCTGGCCTGATCTGGAGCTGGCAATAGTCCTGATGTGAGCGGGAGGCTGGACTAGCGATCCCAGTGCTTGCCTCCTGCCAGCAGCTCTGGGGCTGCGACTCTCTGTTGGTCCTTTTTTGCCTCAGCCATCTGGAAATTTAGAAGGCAAGCTTCTTCATCCTGCATCTCTTGAGACATTCTCCCCAGGGTATACATGCACTTCCACATTTCCCCAGGAAGAAACACGGCTACTCAGCCAACAAAAGAAACCCCTCATTGAGATCTTGTCTTCAGGAGTTCAGACAATAGCCTCGTAAGTGGATATGTGAGAGCTGATACAGACAAGTACACTGAGGAACTTCATCATATCATATTTATGTGTGATCAAGATAACCTACATTAAATTGTCAGCAGTCATTTAAATATTTAAATCAGTAGATCATACAAAGAAAAAGGAAAGATAAAATTTAATCACATGGCTAAGTTCTATTCAATATATCTGTGAAGTGGTATTCCTGGTTATTTGTGAGTGGAAAAGCATTTACTTATTAAACTGTTTCTCACTTACAGTCATCATAGGCTTAGGACTCAGTGATTTGTATGGTCCAAAACATTAGATAATCTGTCCAACTGTGTAACATGCAGAGAATCTCAACTGCCAAATTTTCTGAAGCCTGCAGGATACATCTTGCTGTTACAGATCATTGCAATTGCAGAAATGGTACCTGTGTATATAACTTTAAAGTAATTGCTTTGTTTATATTTAAGGGAATGCAAGTAAATTTGACTGAGGTACTCCCTGGATACCTATTCATATTTGACAAAACATTCAAAGTACACTTTTAAAAGTTTTCTTTAACTTCCATCGAAGTTAGTTACACACTTAAGATTAAGCACACGCTATAGTGCTCTGCTAGTTGAAGATGATACATATACACAATTTTGAGTACTATTTATACAGTATTAAACCATAAACATTATGATAACATGTTCCTCACTTTTGAGAATAAAAATTAAAAATTCCCAAATTACTGTAACAAATACATTTCTTTATTAAAAGATGAACTTTTCTGAATAATTTATGTATAAAATGCATCTGCACCACAGGGTCTGGGCCCCATGGCCACCGCGCAAGAGACGCTCGCTTGCGTCCTGGAGATGATGCTTTTGCCAGGTGCTGTGAGTGACTAGTGAGTGGCATCTGCAGAGATTGCATTGCTAAACAATACTGAATCACTAAGCTCATACAAACTGAATTTCTTTACTGGTTTACTATGGAGGTTTTTTTTTACCTTGCTTTTGCTGGAGGTTGTGCTGAGCATGTTAGATTTTTTCCACAAGAATATGAACAGACAGAGTAGCAGAACAAGTATCCCGACAATCTTCATGTGACAATGCATGGAAAAGTTTTTCAACATCTGTTTAATTTTTTCTTAACAGGAAAAAACCAACCTATTTTTCTCTCAACCTGTTACCAGAAATGGTTAAACATTTTTATTTGATTATGGAAACAATTTTGAGCTACAGCAAATCTCAGCTGTTCTGATCAAGATTTTAGAGACCAATAAACAATTCAAACAACAGTCTCATAATTACAAATGTGAGGTGATTTAAACCATGCTAGCACCTATAAGAGAAAAGCAGAAATAAGATGATATCTCTTTCTGTGTATCAGAAACATTACCAAAATGCTCTAATTTCACTACACTCATTTCTGAAATGTCCCTTCTTATGAACTTCCTAAAAGAACCCAGAATTATTTAACAAATTAGGAAATATTTAATAAGAAACTTCCTCTGTTTTTATAGTGTGCCTTTACTGAGACTTACCAAGCACTCCCGAGATACTTATTCATGAGCCAAAGTTATTCAAATCCGCTTAAGGATAGTATGTGTGTACATGCATGTTTGTACACAGACTTAGTCAATATATGAGGAGTTCATATTGCTGTAATAAACCAGAATAGCAAGAAGAAAACACAACAAACAATATTTCAGAAGAAAGAGGTAAATAGGGAGGAATTAAAAAAATGTGATGTGCTACAAAAGGTATTTCCCCATTATTCACTTAGTGCTGATTCATTCTCATTAAATGTTAAAATCAGCTTTGACGTCACTGCTCAACACCAGTGTGGTATTAGAGTTAATGCTACTTCACCAGTAATCTGTTACTATAAAATGAACTTTTATATTCAAATATTCAAATATTTATATTGGAATAAGTGCATATTGATTTGGCTCTCCATGAACACAAATGCCTTCCTAGCAAGTGGGGACACCATGTTACAGTGAAGAAATATTTAAAACTATTTATTTACAGAATTTATTTTAGTGGCTTCTGGAAAAAGAAAATTACATATTTAAACTGTCAGCATTGGGACATGGAATTTATTTTCTCTGTGACAATTTAAAAGTCTTTTTTTCCTCTTTTTTATACGTCATGGCTCCAGGGCTCTTCACAGCAGGGCTCTGCAGAGTCAGAAACAAATCATCATTTGCAGTCAGCATATTCAGAGGTCTTATTTCTATTAACTCTGGCTTAAGAACAAGGTTCAATTCCAGAGCTGCATTTTGATCATCTTCCTCTTTCAGCTGGTGCTCCAAGACCATCTGAGACTCCCTACACTCACCGTATAGTCCCTGATTTTGACTGTTAATTTTTGTAATGATACAGAGCTGGTGCCTTTCATTCCCAGACACCTTTACTACATGCTCCCCTGGCTACAAAAAATTTCGTGCATACTTTAAAGCAATTGGGGGCTGATTTATTCCGTGCACCTGTGTGAGACATGAGGGAACATATTGCACCGCCCGTCACCTCCCAGGCGCATGCATTCCCTCTCAAACTTCTTGGTCATGACCCTGTCTCCTTCTCCCTCAGCCCTGCATTGCATATCTGAAATGTTTTGCAGAGAAAAGTGTCCAAAGGGTGTCGGTTAAGCAGTGGGGAGATGGGGCCAGGACGTGTGCGCTGGGTCTAGCGAAATCCGCTGCCATTTGTGCTAGCTGTCTCCTTGGTGTGCATTTCTGGCCCAGGCACCACGCAGAGAGAGGGTGAAAGTGCCTTATGACTTTCACAGCACTTCAGAAGATAGATATTGTGATACGTCTTCAGGGAGGAGATATGAAAGTGGCAGCTTTGAGGAGAAGCAGGAATATGGCAGTCGTTACAGTTCCCTGAAATGAGATATCTTCAAAAAAGTAGAAGCGCCCTGGAAATCTTACAGATTGCTCTGACAGAGCATCTGGCTCTTAGTGCAATGTTTCTTTCCTTCATTAGGACTTCTGTCTGTTTGGCTGAGTCAGAGAGGACATCCCCTTGAGTTTCACAGCAAGCCAGATAAGATGAGAGACCGATGGTCTCCCCACACGGCTAGCTCTTCAGCTAATGTACACATGCACAGGGTCAGTGCTCCAACAAAGGAAGCTAGCAGATCTGTCAAGCCTTCTTCAGACAACCTGTTTGAGGATTTATCATATCAATGTTTGCTCCATGAGGTTGTGTGCACTTCAGGCACTGTTCTCTTCTCCAACTCTTTAAACAAGGAAACACTTCTTTCCTAGGATTCAGGGGTCAAGTTTGGTCCCCTTTTGACACCTCAAATCCTTTCAATTTGCCTGCTGCTGCTAAGCTAAATGGTGGCATGAGGTAATTTATTTGGGATCAGGGTTAAAGTGTTAATGAGAACACCACATTTCTCTGAAGCTCAGCAGAAATGAGAGCAGCATTCTCAGCTGAGAGAAGGAAAAAAAGAAATCCTCAGCACATACTGGAGCCAAGAAGCATATGGAGCCATTTTAGTCCACGGTTGTACAGCTTCTTCTCAGGTTTCAATGAAGTAAATCTGAAGGGCAGTTTGAATCCTAATATATGTGCAGGAAGCCCATGCATTCAGGATTACTATAACAGCAGGCTAACTGGAGCCCTTCTCCAGCGAGGTGCTGAGAGCCTTCAGCTCCACTTGGAGTTAAGACCAGTATGTTTAGCGCCTTGAAGGATTAGGCTTCTAAATGTTCCTACCGCTGATAGCACATTTGCTAGGACGATTGATTTGACAAGGGTAGCGATGTATGGCCATTAAATTGTTTGCAGATTTGACCTATCTGTCCATAATAAGAAATAATATCTGAAGTGCCATAACTCTGTCAAACATTTCAAAGGAATACTTGTTTAAAGATCGAATGCATTATGTAATCTCATAACGTCAGATTAGGACATAAAACTATGGAACATGACACAGAGCAGCATTACAAGACATATTGTGTCAGAAATTTTATAAACAATTTTGTCTGGACCTCTCACATGTTATCAGTTTGAGTAGTGACTATGATGCATTTCAAATTTCTTCTGGCAGCTGGAGACAAAATGACATGGCAAAAAAGTGACTGGAAATATCATCCAGGGGCTCTTGAAAAAGAATTTTACCATAGCAAAACAGTACAGAGCTGCAGATTTTGTCCTGGTGTGAGGGAACCTAGGGGGAGAATGGGAAAAGAGAAAAGAGAGCAGAACAATCAAAATCAAGGAAAGTAACAGAGCCTACTCCTGTGTGTCATTAAATTAAACCATAATTCTCAGTTAACAGCCCCCAAATAATTAATAACAAAGTAAATATAAAAATCTGTTACCTACAGCCAGCACAAGGGCTTAAGAGTTACCCAATGCTTATGCCTACGATTTCATAAGCATCATTTTTCTCCATACAGATTTATTTTTATTACATGTTATTTGCCTGAGTATGAGACTACCTAGGTAAGATAAATATCTTTTACCTTGGAAGGATCTATCTGATTTCTTTTAAGTGTAAAGCACTTTGGAATTTGGGGAAATGGAAAAGAAAAATAAATTCCCACAAACTAAATCTAAAATCAAGATAGGCATTAAAAAACAGAGCTGAGAGGAGAAAAGAAAATAAACCAGCAGTGAAATAAACAGTGATAATTTTTTATGAGACTCATAATAAAGAAAAATTATTTTAACTTTGCTTAAGTGACAACTAGTGGAAAAATAGAAAGCAGCTAAAAAAGTAACATTGAGCATGCTAGGCTCGTGAACATCAGCTGGCGTTGCCTTTTCTATGATTTTCCTTTTATGTTTAATCTTCATCATTTTAATGACCTTATTCAATTCAAAGTATGTATAAATGTATATATGTATATAAAAGTATATGTAAACATCATATGCAGCATTTTTGTGAATTGAAATTTAACAGGCAGAAGCATATGGTGGGCCACGTCACCAGCATCTGCCTTGGCCAGTGCAGAATAACAGAGCCCATGAATCAGTGCCATGATTGCAAAGGTCATGATTTTCACTGCCATGTCCCACCTCCACCAACCTGCACCACTGGCAACAGAAGAGGGGTTAAAACGAAGCTCTACCAGGGCAGGGACCAGCTCCCACTCAGCTCCTGTTTACCCTCTGCAAAGCAGTGTGTGGTGAAGGGACTCCAGCCCTGCAAAAAATCTCAGGAATTGAGAGTTCAGGCCTGTCAAAGCAGCACTAACACTCTCTGGGGTGTGCCACCCCTTCTTGGAGGAACCTGGAGCGCAGCAGGGAAGTAGTACCCCAGATACTGACTCTCTGACCTTGCCATGATGCGGTGCCTTGGGGAAAGGGTGACAGAAGAAGGATGCTGAGATACGGCTCTGACAGGGACCAGCTGAGCAGACTTCGGGTTTTTGTCTTGCTTGCCTTGGCACAGTGAGTGTCAAGCTGGTCCTGCACCCCAGGAGCCAACGTTTTAGGGAGAAACATGCAAGTGCTGCTCCACTTGGCACAGTGGATTTTGAATGAGTCTGTCTCCCTCTGTGAGCCACGTGGACAGGCGCAGCATGGGTACACATTGCACACCACAAGTGTAGGAGCCAGGAGCTCTCTGCGCTTCTCAACTCTGAGCACAAGTTTTGCCCCTTGGTTGCCCTTGCCCCAGTGGGCTGTTGAGCCCACAGCCTTTCTCTTTGCACAGGTACCATCTTGTAGGCTGAACTTTGCTTCTGCCCCAGGACAAACTGCAGACAGCTTCTCCTGAGATGGCAAGCAGGCTACAAGCCTATGACCTGCACCTCTCTCAAGGGACAGGTGATCCCCTCCACCTTTCCCCGTCTGCATCTCTCCATGCAGGAATTGTGCAGATCAGGAGTGTTGGGAAGCTGGGACCACACTACGTTGAGCAGCATTAGCCTTGGTAGCAACCGCTGCAGGAGGTATCACTCACCAGAAATGTCGGTGCTTGGTGACGACTCCCCACGGATGGCTGCTTTCTGAAACCTGTCAGTTAACCAGCACCTCCGCATTAGCGGATGCTAACTGGGTCAGTATTACTCTGCGCTAGATGTAATAATGCTTTGTTCCCTCCTTTTTCTTGCTAATAAGTAGCTGCTTCCTTACATCCCTTTTGGTCAGCCCTGCCTGTCAAATGACAGGTCTGTCAAAATATACATTATTCAAAAACGGACCTGTTGCCAGCTCTGTAAGGCTGGGGGATGGGTTCATGTATCATATCACTCTTCCCTTCCATACATCTCAATTTCCTGCTTTCTGCATGATTAATGCACGTTTGCTTCCCTCTACATAATGTAGACAGCAAAGAATGAATTATGCTGCTTCATTACATTAACTGGTAACATGTCTTTCCATACTTATATATGCTAATCGCTGCTTTCGTGTGCCTTGTGTTTGTAAATGAACTAGATAGAGTAAATACAGAATAATGGCATGTTATGCTCCTCTAATGTAACAGAAATCAAAGAAGGGGACAAGAAGGTGTTTCTCTACTACAAAGTTAGTTTAGTAGGTTTTCATAATTTTGAAGTCATCACTGTCCTCGTAACACCTACATTTGATCTTTGATGTTGAGCTTCAGTAGTTTTTATTAAATTGAAGGAATAGAAGATAGACCTTTTCTGTAGTTGATAGAAAATGCATACAAGTGACTGAAAATAACTAACATACACATTAGAAACGTAGACTACAACATATTGTTCACATACTGAGTGGTTATTTAAACTTAATACTAAATAAAACAAGCCAATATTGGTGCTCCTAGACAAACTCCAGTATTGCATCTGGAAATAACAATATTATGCAGACTTGAACATATTAGCAGCTTGGAAACCGAGAGCAAGGGCAGATGCTATAAAATACACGGAATCAATCCTGCTTGGACATTTATTGCATTAATACTATTTTCAATTTATTTAGCAGCAAAGTGCTTTTATTACTGACTACTGACTATGTATGAGTAAGAATGTGTGTGGGTGTGGGTGCTGTACACACAAGTGTGCATGTTAGCTGCTCTGCCTAGCATAAACAATCCCTAAGAGGAGAGCAAGAAAACGTTTTAACAACACATAGCAGCATCATACAATACACCATAAAGACATAACACAAGAGAATACTGATGCCACAGATCCAGTCATAGTTTAGGTACAGGGGACGAAAACGTTATTAACCAAACAGAATTTGATTAGAAAATTAGCACTATCAGCTTATCCTTGAGAAATGCCATGGGATCTTTAACCAGAAGTAAGAAACCAGATGTTGGTTGTTGTTTGCCTTTTTCCCCCCTTTTACTTCACAGAGCCTCCAGAAGCTTATGTAGAAAGAAAATCAATTAAATAAAAATGGACAATGATGACGAAGTCAAGAGAGCAATTTTAAAATCAATACATTGCTTCAAAAGAAGCTCACAAGGTGGTTGCAGAATACGGAACAGAAACCTGACATACCAAGCAGATGCAATGTTAAGAACCAAAGGAAGATCCCACAATACTTTTGTATTTATCAGAAAGGATGGCACGGAAAGATTTGTAGTAACCCAAGGATGTCCTATTATAAGCACACCAAACCAATCCTCTGTTGCCTACCCTGACTCCTTAACCTGACTGCTAGAGGATAGCTAGTGAAGTTCCAGATGCTAGGCCATATCTTTAAGTGGACAATGTTTGGGTTTGAAGAACCCAAAACTTCAGGAGACAGTCAAGAATGAGCTTTTGTAGTAGCAAACTTCAGCACAAATATCACCAACTTCTGCTCTAAGTACAAGACATAATTCTTCAATTTTCAAATAAACACATGCCATAGACTTTTTAAAAAAAGCAACAATTAAACAACAAAACTCTGCCGAAGCAAAATGTTCCATTATGCACGCAATTTTCTCCCCAAGGAGAGGACTGAGGGAAGAATAAACCACATGTGAAATGTTAGTCATGTTGTTTGACGCACTTTTGGGTTGTTCTCAGATAGTGTGGTAAGGACAGTACAAGAATTTGTATGGACTAGTGGAGAAATCAAGGAAAAAAATGGCAACGAACAAATGAACTTCATCTTAATGCTTGCTTACAAGCTGACGTGGGTAACTTCATGAAACCATCAGAAATAAAAGTCACTTAAATTATCATAAAGTATGGTGATCTCAAACTATTTAATGGGAAACATGATCGGCAGAAAAGGGTCTTAAAATAGTGAATGGTGAATTGCTACAGTTACCTGTGTTTTAGTGCTGCTTCTAAAATTGCAAACTGTAAAACTCAGCCCAGAAAATTTCTTGGCCTCTTTTGCTGCGTCAAAGTTAAGGCAGAATTAAATATGACTCAAGTAGTCAGGCAGAGTATTGAGTCAAAAAATGCTTAGCCATGTTCACTTTTTACTTCAAAACCATTTCTATTTTATTGCAAGTCTATGATTCTGAAAACATAGTTCAAAAAGATGACTTTAAAGAAATTCCATTTTTTTGTGTGCAAAACATCTGTCTAGTGATATACCATGACGAGCATGAGGCATGCAAATACAACTCAGAGTAACTGGCACTTCTGTCAACACAGCACTGAAAACACTGATGTCATTTAGTATTTGTGGTAAGCCCCAAATATTCCTCTTGCAGCAGAACATTTGTTGTCTTCTTCCTACGGAATTTCTGAGCTGGAATGAGGTCCAGATATATCATATTCTATTTCTTCCCTTACACAAGGTTTTATTTTTTGAATTCCTCAGTATGAAATGCACCCAAGTTCACATCTGAACTTGAATGTTTGGAAGTCCTACTGCTCCCTGAAAACAGACTTCTTGGCATTTCTTTCAGCTCTTATTATTTGCAGGTTTCTCATCCATGCTGACATTGATGAAACAAAACAATGTTGTCATGTCTTCCCTTCAACCGTATTTCCATTAATTTTAGTCACAAAAAATTCGTAATGAGTTTTTTAAATTACATTCTTATTTGTCTGTAAGGTGTGTTTACAGACCATTAACACTGAATCTTTAATACTATGCTTTTAGAAGTTAACATCATCAACATAACGTATTTTTCCATAGGTATTGGCCAAATTCTGTAGTCATGGCAGAAAGAGCACCAGTGCTACTGCACCTCCAGCTCTCCTGTAGTTAATACCCTAGGATTCTCAGGGATTATCTTAATAAAAGCAGTGGCAGTGGTTGAAGGACAAATCTACAGCCTGTCTTCTGTCACTGCTACCCTGAGGTTGAGGTACTTGTCAGGTCTGTGCCAGTTGCCTCCAGATCAGGAAAAGCTGGTATAAGAACAAAAGCTGGAAAACTGTGAAAAAAAAAATAATTATTTGAGTGGTGTATGTGAGATGCGCAGCTTGTGTTCAGAGAAGGTATATGCTACTGGGTAGGCATCAATAAGTGCGTTAAACCGGCAGCATCACTACTAGGAAAATTTTAAGACACCTGACTTCCTCCACAGCAGCCCCACACTGAATGGTGACTTAAATGCTGCTGCTGCTTATAAGAGCACACAGGGCCCACGGTCACAGCCAGCGGTGCCGCCCTGCGTGCCGTTCCTCCTTGCTTTCTGCGCAGAGATCCACATTGCTTCCTATGGGGACATAGCAAAGGATAATCAAGCAGCTAATTCGTCATATACTGCCTGTTTTGAAATAAAGACTGTAGCATGGGGGACCATGCCATATGAAGCCCCAAGTGAACACCTGCAAGGACTGTGTCTTTGCTCTGAGGAGCTAACCATCTGGGAAAAAATGGTCTCACAGTCCTGGAGATCAAGCAAAATACAAAATTTACAGAACACACTGAGTTGCAATTTATGTCCATGCATCAGCTCTGCTTATTAACCCAAAGTCACTGTAACCCACCAACGGCCCTGTTCTAGCAACGAGCTCTGCCACAATGAGCCTGCAGGCATACGCGGGACAAAGCTGAGGCTGCTCTTTGGGATACTCTTTTGTCTAAAACTTTGACAGGTATCACACATTTGGAATTATAATCATTATATTAGATACAACTTCATAAGGTACTGGAAGTTTTTACTGGCTGCTCATCAGTTGAAGTCCTATCAGGACTTAAGTTCACCACACTAAATCCACAAAAATATTTTTCACAAAATATAATGGGGTTTGGAGTTAATTTTGTATAAAATCTTCTTTTTAAGCTACTGTTTGTTTTATCAGGAACAAACATCAGACCTGATGATTGTGATCCGCTCATGCCAGCAGTGGTATCTGGGATTAGAAAACTGACACTAGCAGAAACACACAAAATTTAGAAAAAGAAAAAAAATCTCAAAGACAAAATGAGGGTTACATTTCAACATATAAATTTCAGATATTTGAAACTAATATTCCCTGGCCCTTTGCATATGCATCTGTGACATATATACAGGAAACCTGGGAAATCAACAAAAGGAACCAGAACAAATTAATAATCCCCTCCTTCAGCAAATTAAACTTCACTTTGCTAAATTAGTTGACCTTCAAAGTTTGCCCTGGGGAATCATGTAAGATTGGAGGGTTTATCTGAAGAAACAAAGATGAAAACAGGGATGAAGAATGTGAGGTGGCTAGTAGAGTGGATGGGCCTGGAAAGGTTTGTTTAGTTACCTTAAAAAAAGTTCACTGAAAGGTGCAACTACTGCCACCTCCGCATAAAGGTAGATTTTGTCATGACTTATTATTTACTCAAAGGGACCTACTTACCTCAGTAAGAATGTGTGTAGAGAGGAGAAGGAAATATTCTTCACAACTCAGCACAAAGTGTGTTGCACCAGCTCAGATGGGGAATCAAAATAGAAGGCAGTACAGAAAGATGCTGTTTTTTTCAAGATGGTCCAAACTGAAGTAGAGTGAGAGTGTTATTCAGCTAACACAAGCAGTTTTCAGAGTGGACACTATTTCAAACGACCCCAGCCACATGAACTGAGATGATGTGGATGTCTAAGAACTGTAGCTCAGGTCCAGAGCATCTTCCCTCTGGTAGTTCAAACACACTGGGTTTCTGTCACAATGAACTCTTACAGTTGAACATCTAATCAGAAAAGAACTAGAACAAGTAGAAAAGACAAATGATTGTGTGGCTACTTTAAAAAAAATTTCTTGTTAAACATGGAGTGTTAACTCTCACACTGGAGTTCGCCTGCTCGTGCAGACTTACGGTCTTATTCCCTTACCAGAAGGGATTCAGTGCCACTCCATACAGACTCTTCTGGGACAAACATGTTTTTTTGCATATTTTGTAGGTTTTATTAATGGTGGTTATTGCTACAAAATTTTCTAAAATTTGTAATATGGACTACTTGTATGATGGTTGATGATGATAATTGTATGAGTAGACAGAGGTACATTAAAAAGACTCCCACAATTTCTCAAACTATGAAAGTATATAGTTAGTCCTGACTACTAGGAAGGCTTGGACACATCTTCTTGATACAGCCATAACTTCGCTAACTGTTACAAGCAGATTCTTACTAGTATGGTTCTTGCAAAACAGTGATCTGACTAATATCTGAAAACACTTACATGCCCGTTGTGTTGATGGAGAGCAGGAAGCGTAACCTTTGACCAGAGAAGTAATAACAGTGTAAACGTTTCTAAAAACAAAATCTAGAGGAATTAGTATCCAGTACCAGTCACAAAGTGCTTTTAGGGCTCTCTATAAATCTCGCCGAAGCATTTAATGAAATGGTCATCTTCCTGTGTAATTTGAAACGGATGTAAGAGTTTTGCACTGACAATGAGGATGTTTAAGCTCCCAGAGGACAAGGGCTAGAACCAAAAGAGCATATGACACTGAGGAGCGGGGAGCTTCAACGGGCTCTGACCTGGTACCTTGAACCCATATGAGGGACTCTGAAGTCTGGAATAGCAGATGAGAATCCGCCACCTCCAGATGTGATCTCCAGCATCAGCATGCTGAGTAGTTGCCACCTACCTCCAACCATTTGGAAACACTGAGAAGAGCAGGCTTATGTGGTCTTTTAAAAAAACACATAGGTATTTCCATTTTGTGTGTTTTTAACACTCCTCACATACATCACAGCTCATGGTTCAGAAGCTTTTTCTGGCATGTGGCAAATTTAGATTCAGTTCCCTCTACCCCCTCCTCAGCCGACTATTTAAAAAATCTATCTGGTCTGTTTCCAACAGTCTCTCCAAGGAGCATCAGAGAAGGACTCCATCCTAACAACGTTGAGGTATACTCATTGGCTACTACAGTGAATGGGAGTGGCTGGTCTTTTTTTTCGCCTATATGTACTGGTACCAGGCATCACTATGTCATAAAAAAATCAGCTTGCAGGTTCAAGTCCATAAATATTAGTAAATAAGGGATGGATCAACAAACGCATTGTAAGTTTGCTTCCATTAACTAATTAAAGATGGCTTATTCTAATAAGGTGTTTGATGTCAGCTAGGTTGTTTCTTTCTTCATTTGAGGAAGATTAATGGGCCTATTTTCTGCCTAACTTTCATCATGATAGTCAATTTTTATTGTAATTTTTTATTTAATGTGCTTTTATCGTAATTTTTTAATCATCATATCTGAGCTCCCCTAATGTGAAGCTTTTTTATGACCTTGCCAAAAATTTCTTTCTGATGTCAGAACCCCTGTGTGAGCAGGTGTTACTTGCTTTGGCAGTGATAGAATTATTCTTTCATAGTCTATAGAAGCTCTTAAGCTGCCTTCATCCCCATAGCATCTAAACTCCATTGAGTAGCACATTAACTGAGAAGACTAACATCCATCATCTTTGCTTCATTCTTCTCTCTTGAGGAAGTGTGTATATAGGGGAGCGTATGGTTTGGGTGGGGTTTCCACTGTGTTTTATTTTTAAATGTCCATGCTGCTAGGTGTGTATCTCAGAAAAAGTTTCCCCTCACATGGAGCACAGGCAGCAAAGAAGTTTCTAAAGGTCTTTCACTCCTGCCATTATTTATGCTTGTGTCTCCAGTCTGTGTCTATCTTGTCTAGAAATTAGATTTATCATGACAAATGATGTAGTCCAACTGTTAAAAAAAGGGATTCTTTATTAGAGTATTTTATAGCAATGAAGTCTTTTGCATCTATAGCAGAAAGAGCTTTCCAAACTAAGGATTCTTTTGTATGGTCTCCCAACTATGCAGTAACACTAGTAGCTAGAACCATTACTCCTCACATACATAGCTACCAATAAAAAGACATTCAGTTGAAGTTTCGTCAGTGAGTAAAGGCTGATGATTGCTGTTAAAGACCATCCTTAATTTTATGGTTTACTTGTCGTTTTACTTGTTCAGTTTGATATTCTAGGAATGTCTCCAGGACACAGGGATCCTAATACCGATGATAATGGAGTATTCTAGTGCGAGGGTACTTAACCTTGGAGAGCTGGACAGTCACTCTGCTATTAAGAGATGTCATGAAAACAAAATATAATTGCAGATTAATGTCTTGGCAGTGTTACCATGTTAACATCGAAACACTGCATAGGTCCACTCCCTTACCACACTTTAAAGATGGATTAGTAGAGCTGTATTACTATCCATCCAGGACATGATCATCCTGTGATTGTATCCCTCCACCTCACTCACGGTCTTACTTCTGTGGCACTCCTCCTCAGTCTTGGCTCACTGCCACTCCTCCCCAGGGAAAGGAGCTGCCAAGTCCTCTGGCACCAGCAGTTACACTTGTAGCAAGATACAGCATCAGATTAAACAGGAAACAGACCCGCTTCAGCGTGCCATCAAATATGTAGATGATAAAATGCTCCTGGATCACAGGAGTTCTCATCTAATCTCATATGGTCAGCGTTAGTCACAGTCCAGTGAAATACCAACTCATACGATTTTGTTACCAGTTGTGGTGAATTTATAAAGCTTCAGTTCTCAATCTCTGGTGATTTCTTGAAGAGCACAGATGATTTTTTTACATTGCTCTTTATACCCATGAAAACAGGATTCAAGTATATAAGGCAACAAAAACATATCAAAAGAACACAAAATACATTACTTTAAAGAAAATTTCATTGTCTGGGGAGGGCTAGAGTTGTGATTTTTGAACTCTCAGGTTTGATACTGCTGATGTTGCCAAGTATGAAACAGCCCTTGCTGACAGATCTATAAGGAAAACATGAACTCTGTGAAATTGCCATACCTCCCAATTTTCCCTGCTTTGTTTTAAGCAGGTCAGTTTTCCTATTCCTATTTCACAAGAACCTCCCATTAATTATTCCCCTTACTCTTGCCACAAAGCCACTTACACCATTTCCTGTTGGATTTCACCTTCCACCTCCCACGCAATTAGCAAAGGAGTTTTTATTCATGCTCCGATTTCTCCCCACTACTGCTGTTCTGCTCTCTCCCCATCTCTCACACCTCCTTCCCTTTCCTCTGCTGTCTGACTTCTCTCCATCCCCTCACTCTCGAAGTTAGCCCTCCCCCTACACCCTCTGTGCTCTCCCTCTCCCATCACTCCCCTCCATTTTGTTTCGCCGTCAGCACAGCAGCAGAAAGCAAACTGACTAGCGTCCCTGTCCCTTGCTGGTATTTCAGAGCTTGGGAGCCAGATCAATTTTGCAGTGCTGCTAGCAGAGGCAGGGGAGCGGTGGGACACAGCCGCCCAAGGGCAGGGAGCAGGGAGGCAGCACGAAGGGCAGAGAGAGCAGCAGGCAGAGCCAGGCTGCACAGAAAGCAGGAACGCGGCTCCAACACGAAGGGAGATGTGTGGCTCCATCCGTCAATCACCGTGCTGCATCTGCACCCTGCAAAGGCTGTGAGCAAAAGGTAGCAAGTGCTGCAAGGGGATACATACGGCTGAAATGCCTACGTGCCTGCGGAGGCTGCACAGGCAGGTCTCTGTCAATTCTCATCGAGAGCAGGGAACGACTTCAGGATTTTCCCCAGAGAGGACATCTGGAAGGAACTGAAATGTGGGACGAGGCCTGACTGATGTTTCAGCTCCACAAAACGCAAACTGCTCCCAGGTCTGGGGAGTGCACAGTGGCCGATTCCTTTGTCCATGAACACAGTATCTAACTCGCTACTTTGCAAACACTGGGATATCTTGAAGGTGAAAGGAACAATGTACACTACATCTACAGTCTTGTAATTAGCATTTGGCAGCAGAGAAACCATTAAAAAACCCATGACTTTCCTGAAGGGTACTACTTACTAGAAGTTTGACATAACCTTTGCATACTACTGACCCAATAACCCAAAGAAAACAAAGAAATGCTTTTAACTTCTGTTTTAAGAGCCAGCCCAGCCTTAAACAGTGGTAACTGCCCACGAGCTGTGATGGTAGAGCTCACTGTTACTCTCCTGTGTTCTGGGGCTCTTCTAGTAGGGTCTGTTCACTCTGGCCCTGGGATCACTGCCACTGGTGTATTTCCAAAATGTCCCCTTTCTTTTTATAAAGAGATCACATTATGCTGAACAGCCTGGGTATGCAGCAGCAAAAATACACATTCCTGAAAATGAATGTCTTGTACCCACTGTGGGGAATACTGACTGGATATTTCACTGGCATGAAAACCCTGTACTGTAGTTTAGCATATCAAAGGCTGCATACCCCATAAATCCCACAGTCTGTTGTCAGTTTGTACATTGACTCACCTACATCAATCTGTATGTTGTTTCAACCCCATTCAATACGATGCTGAGCTGTCGTTCACAACCACACACAATGTTCTCATCACCCCATTCAAGTAACATGCCTACTGGACCACTATAGCAAAGACATATCAGGAAAAAGATCAGGAAAACGAAAACGAGTTGGAGGAGGTAACCAAATGCTTCCATTTATATCTTTGTTCCACTAGATGTACACAAAACTGAAACACAGAAGCCTTAACAAAGAGGAGGGGAAATGCCTTTTGGCCAATGCCAAATTAATCTGTAGCTCTTGTTGTCACAGGAGTCAGACGGTATATTCCATGATAATTCTGAATAGGAGGTGCTGGGAAAACTTGCGTTCAATGAGTTAAGTTACGATATATATTCAGTTTACATATTATTTTTCTGTGGAATTCTCTGTTCTCATGTAGCCTGTAGGGAATCCAACCAGTAAAAACATCAGACTTTATTCATATAGGCTAATCCTAGCAAATAACCTAAACTCCTCTTAAACCAGTTTTGAGCTTCAAGGTTGCTTGGCCATGCTTTCTGGACACAGCACACAACCATTATGGCCAAGATCAGTCCTGTTTTAGGAGAGTAATCCTTCAGAATTGAACCCTGGAATGAGCAATGCCACCTGTTACAGTGCTGCTGGACCAGCATGGAAAGGAAAAACTACAGATCCCTTTAGATATTTCCACGCATTTCTAAATAGAAAACACTCTCTCCTATCTGGAAAGTCTGTGAAAACCAGAGGGACTTGACATAGGTCTCTCCGTTCTAGCTACTGTTAGTATAAGCAGGTTTTTTGCCTAGCTCAGGTCGTTTGTACGACCTTCCTATGCTTGGATGAAAAAAACCCCTCAATTGCATGGGAAAACTTGCAGAAATATTATGCTCTGAATGGCTGTTTCTAACACAGTATAAAAGTCTAGACAACATGAGAGGGTCTAAACTTTCCCTTTGTAAAAAACCAATAGACTATTTATTTTCAGCAGAAAATCTGGTAACTTCTAAGGACAGTTATCTTGGCACAGCTGTATTACAAAAGTGCTATATTTATTTTTGCACCCAAGTGATCTTTTGATTTTATTGCCTATGCAATTACAAAGTTTACATTAACGTTAAGGAAGGAAAAAAACAACTTTGAGCATACAGAGGGGTCTGAAACTATCAATGTGTTTTCTGTCACAGGCTTTTCTCTTTATCAAATCCTATTATGTCCCGCTATTGGGACATCATAAATACTCGGGAGAATTTCCTACTCAGCGGTCTGATACATATAGTCATCTGTCTTCCGCTCAATACAAGAGACAACAGAGTTTCTTCAGTACCACTGTAGTGAAATTATACTCCTGCTTTGCCCCGAAAGCAGCATGTTGTTACCCCAAGATGCAGAGGGGATCTAACCACTAACTTACATTTGTAATAGATTTCTTTCTCTTTCCTGGTTGAAACCTATAGTCCTGGGGAAGCAAGTCACTTTCTGCAGACAAAAATGCAGCACTGCGCTAATAGGAAATAAGTAGCCACTAGTAAACAGCATCTTTTGCAACATGCAAACGTGCAAGTGTTGCGATGTATCAGCACTGTAAGGTCTCTACAGGGCTATGGTACAAATGCACAAAGGAAGAGATCTCTGACACTATTTAAAGCTCACACAAAATATCATGTCAACCTACAATACCCAGACTTCATCAAATTGATATTTTAAGATGAAGTCTTGAATTCTGATTACATTTGTAATGACAATGGAATTGCTCTCACTGCCGAGTCCCATTCTGCTTCGACCAGAAAAACATTTCAGGCCCAATTCATTCTCACTGTCTCCAGCAAAATTAACATAACAGCTAGAGCTTGTTCTTGGTCTATATTTTTTCCATCCTCGTTTTTAAAAATACACTGTATTTTAGACATAGCTACTTCCTGTATAAGACATAGTCTGATAATGAAAACATCATTAATCTATAGTATGGAGACAGATAGATCTTTGACAAAACACCTTGTAAATGGGTCTAACAGAGTAATATTGACTGATTCTGTCAATACTTAGTAAGGAATTTGTTGCAATATTGCAGAATCATAGAACAGTTTAGGTTAGAGGGGACCTCTGGGACGTCATCTGATCCAGCCTCGTGCTTAAAACAGGTCCAACTAGATGGGGCTGCTCAGGGCCTTGTCCAGTCAAGTTTTAGACTGTCTCCAAGGATGGAGAGTTTACCTTTCTGGGCCCCTGGCTCCAGGGTTTAACAACCCTCATGGTGAATTCTTTTTTCTCACATCTAATAAAAATTTTCCATGTCGCAACTTGCATTTGTTGCCTTTTGTCATATCATTGTGTGCCTCTGAGAAGAGTCTGTCTCCTCTACAGCCTCTGATCATTGTAGACAGCAATAAGATCCCCTCTCTGCCTTCTTTTCTTAAGGCTGAATAAACCCACTTCCCTCAGCCTCTGCTCGTATGTCAGGTGCTCTAGAGGCCATCTTGGTGGCCTCTGCTGGACTTGTTCCAGTACCCCAATACCTCTTTTGTGCCAGAAAGCCCCAAACAGGAGACAATACCCCAGACACGGTGGGAATAATCGCTGCCCTTGTCTGCATAGCCGCAACCTTGCTATTAGGGTACAGTATGTTGTTGGCCTTATTTGTCACAAAAATACACTGCTGTCTCCTTTTCAGCTTCTTGTCTACGGGAACCTTCAGGTCTTTTTCTGCAATACTGCTTCCATTGTCCAGTCTGTATGGTTGCACAGGATTATTTTGTCCCAGTTGCAAGACACTGCACTTGTCTTCACTGAAATTCATGAGGTCCCTGTCAGCCCGTTGCTTCAGCCTGTCAAGGTCCCTCAGAATAGCATCCCTGCCCTCCAGCATATTGACTGCTTCCCACAACTTTGCACGGTGCACAAACTTGCAGATCATGCCCTCCATCCCGTTATCCATGCTGTTAATAAAAATGCTGAATGTTCTGACCCCAGTGTCAATCTCTGAGGGATGCCACAAGGAACAACCTGCTAGCTTGATTTTGCACCTCTGAACGCAACCCTTTGAGCCTGGTGGGCCAGCCAATTTTCCTCTTGCCTTAACATCCACTTATCCAGGGCAAATCTATCAGCTGACCTACAAGGATACTACGGGAGACTTTGACACAGGTCTTACTGAAGTCAAGGCAAACAACATCCACTACTCTCCCCATGTTCACATAGCCAGTCATCTTACCAGGTTGGTCAGACTTCCTGCAAATCAGAATTACCATTCTTGTCCTTTGAAGAGGTTGTCCTTGAAGCTAAAATACTAATGTAAATTAAATATATATGTATGTATTTTGAACACTGCTTAAGAGTGTTTACTTTCATCTATCATATTTAAATATTAAGAATCGGAAAGCATATCCCAAGGAAGGTTTGCTTAGTGATGGGTATTTGATTGGTATGCCTGGTACTATATATTGGTTTCTCATTCAGGAAACAGAGAAGTGGCACAAACAAAATCAATGCAAGCTTGTCACCAAAAACCTGCAGATTCATATTTTCTTGGGCAAAGGCAGTTTCTTTTGGGGACTTTTCAGCAACACAGCAGCTGCTGACAGCCACCTAGAAAACAGAATGATTCTATGAGCTCTGAGTGGTACAAATTGCAACAGGAACGAATTGCAACAAGAATGAATTGCAAATCCTCAGCTCTTCCCCACCAAAGGGGGAGTACACAGGTAAGATTAGTTGAATGACAGGCACTGTATGCTACATGCAAATACATCTGGAATGTACTTTTTTTTTTACTTGCTCCTCTCTCATGTAAATTACCTGTAGGGTCTTTCAGAGGTCTGGCTTTTCACTTGTGTCAAGACCTCACAATTACAATGGCCTGAATGTTAAGTTTTTGGGGAATCATTTTCATTTGAGAGTGTTTATATGGTGTTACAAAGAGACTATTTTAGGAAGTGATTTGTGATCAGTGTGAAAATGCAGTTAAAGCATTTGGGCTACTCTATCCCACCTAGGGACCACCTGTTGCTTTATTAGAAAAGAGTGACATAAAATAATTTGATAATTCTGTTGTGAACGACATTATTTCTGATTGTGATAAGAATCATAGACTGCTTCAGAAAAGCCTGTGTGAATCTGGGCATTAACTACACTCTAAACAACTTGCCTTTTGGCAGGACGGTGTCCCTGGTGATCTCCTGGCCAGCCGGGCAGAGCTAGTCCCCTGCAGCACTTCCAGCTGATGATGGGTGAGTGTGGGATAGCCCATGGAGGCCCTATCTGAAAGCTAGACTTCCAGTTCCTAACAGAGTACAGATACTTTGGAGCACTTCACATATGTACTGTGCATAGAAATAAAACATGAAGCATGCTATACCAGCTCCAATTAGGAGCAGCAGTACACTTCTGTGAAATTGAACTGCATTACCATATAAACCATGTGAATTTTCAGAAGTATCCAAGAGAGACTTTTCCAAATATTTGCAGACAAACCAAAGGTGAGACTAAACAACATAGGGTGAAAGTAGTAAAATGATGTTCCTCCTCTTTTTTGCTAGAGAAAAAAAGGTTTAGAAGGAGCTGCAGCTGTGATTACATGTAGAGGAAAATTCCAACAGTGTGGTAAATTATTAATTAATATTGATGTACTATCAATCAGTATAGTGCATTTATGAGTATTCAAAGTTAGAGAGAGAGGTTAATTAGCAGTCTAGAGAGAAGGCCATTTGAGAAAGCATGGCAGAAACTTTGGCTTAGATTTACAGTGGTACTTATTTACAGATTTTATGGGTGGCATTGAATCTGTGCATTCAGTGGTTTCATGAAGTTAGTTACTAGGCACTTAGTAGTGAAAAAGTAAATCTGACTAGATATAATAAGTTTTTTCATGTAATGTAATGTAATGGAAATGCATGCACTGGACAGGGAGAGGAGTTCCCTCAGAAAAAGCCATCACACCAGTTCCAGAATTGCTCATTTGATATAAGAAAATCTATAGTTAGATTATTTAGCCAAGTAAATACTGAATTTCTATTCACCTCAATAAAACATATTTCTCTGTCTGGGCAATATAAAAATACACCTACTATGACAGTTAAAGACTATAGTGATTTTGGACATTAGGTGAACAGAGATCCACACGCATATCAATTTTCTCTTGATATAACATCTATTGTACAGCAACATAGATTAATTAGAATAGTTTCAGGAGTTTTTCTATAGCATTTACAGTATTGAGATTCATCTTTATGCTATTGAAATCTGTAACTTTTGAGAATATTTAGAATGGTAGTGCCCAAGTTTCAAAATTGCATTTTTGGTGTGAGAAGACTCGGCCACAGATGAAATTTTACTTATGATGACATAATTTCAAGCAAAAAAATCAACCATCTGTTGTCATTGTTAAAACAATGCCTGATGACAGCCACTTTTCTGGGGTGGTTTGATTCATATTGTTTTAAAGCTGGCTGTCAAAATCAACTTTCCTTCTTTTCTTTAGCATTGCTATAAGGGTTAATACCTGCATTATGCAGGTTCATTCACATTTCCTATTCAATCTCATTGAGAGAAAAAAAAAGTAGATTTGAAATTGTAATTCAGATTTCATTTTAAACTGCTTATCTCTGTTCGCCTTCTGATTAAACATAATTTTTTTGGAACCAAAATGTCACATTATCTTTATGACCACGCTCTCCATCAAAGCAGTAAAAGCTTGAAGGTTTACTGCAAAAAGGGTTCCCCTTACTGGTGACTCAGTGTACTACAGCACTCGAACCCCCAATATGGTTTTAAACCTCTAAAATGATTTAACCCAAAGCAGCAGCTGGTTGTATGTCTTGATTTGAGGATCCCTCACGCAATCTTTCTTCAAGGTTTACGCATATGTTTAGCAAACATATGCCAAATCATTAATAAATACTGGCTACTGGATTTGCAAGTGTCCTTATGATATTTGGATATTTTTCAACAGGAGGGACCTATCTGTGCACACGTGTAAGTGCGTAGATACCAATCACAATATTTACAGCTATAATAAGTATACATTATAGTTATATAGGATGGCTGGAAGATTTTATTGGCATTTACATAGAGCCACTACAAAAATGAGACAGTGACAATTATGTAAATCATGCCATAAGTAATGCTGAAACCATTATCCCCTGCCAGTATGCACGAAGGATACAGAAACCTCATGGCTTCAGAGAAGGGTGCTTGCAAGTGCAGAGCAGGTCAACACTTCAGCAGTGCATTTTCATACCATCACACAAAGAACCCCACAGGGCAGAGCTCAGGAGATGAAGCTGTACACCTAATCCTTCAAGAGTGTCTATATATTGATTAAAACAGTTCTACCAAAAATGAGTGGCACAAGTTTTTAAGTCCTATTAGCTCGATATTTCCCATGGCTAGTCACACTCTGCCTTGTTAGAATCAGGAATATCCTATTTCTGTTTTTTAAAAAGGCCAGAAGAAACACTCTTCTGCTTTCTGTTTGGAACATTGGAAGAAATGTTCTTCCCTTTCCCATAGCATGCAACTAGGCACTTTACACTGAAACGTCTTCTGCTGGCACAGACACATCTGTAACATATGGAGGACACAAGGTGGGAAGGTCTGTAGTTGTACTTCCTCACACCAAAGGTAAAGAAGTAACCTTAATCTGGAAGGCTGAATTAAATATGGATGCTGCAGTCAGGTCAGGGGCTTAGAAAACATCTCGGGTGTCCAGGCTAGCCAGGCTCCTCTGTTGGGTAGTTCTTACCATCAGAGGGTTAGGCTCAGCTCTGACAGTGGTGGGGGCTATGCTGCAGCATAAGATGAAGTATGCTTACTGCCCACCAGCACTGAAGGGCAGAGCTACAGCCTTTCCCACATTTCCTGTCACGTACATTGTTTCCATATGCCCCTATACCTACTCCCTGCTACACAGGCAGATGCACTTTCACTGGCTGTCAGAATGCTGGCTTGGCAGAGAAGGCTCCTTCCCCGACAAGTGCTGTCCTGTGGCTGGGGTACAACCAGCTCATTTTACACTTGCTCTCCTCAATGATTGCTGGATTGCAAAAAGCAATCAAAAAAACCCCAGAACATAGCCCTTCACTGCCCCCTCCATACAGTTCACACACATAAGTACATGCCTCAATGCAGGCACAAGTCAACTGCCAACATCTTCCCAAGACAACAAGCTCCCAGTATAGCAAAGAAAAAGTGAAAAGGTGTACCAGGGATGCACATGCTACAGCCACAATCACTGGCATAACAGCTAAGCTTGGTTCTTGCTAAGCAGTGAATGGCTGTTTTGATCCTGATTACAGCCCATGCCACAGCCCCAATGAGGCCAGTCGACTGTCACATCAGGCAAAGCTAGACAGATCCAGGCAACCCCTGCTGCCAGGCCATCCCCTGATCAATAATCACTGCTTCCATGGCTCATTTTGTATACCCCTTGCTGTAGTGGGATTCTCCCTTTAAGTCCCACCTCCAGGTTTTTAAGACTCTAAGTTGTGGGGGTTGGGTTCAGAGGCTGTATTTTGTAACCATTTCCAGTTTCAGTGGAGAAAAGACATTCCACAATGCCAGCGTTTGGAGTATTTTTTATTCTCACGCAGCAGAGGAAGATTCAGTAAGTATAGTATCCCATTAACCACAAAGCTGGGATTCAGAAAATATGTGAACTTCTCAGTTACACAACATCCCAAAATCGCATTCTTATGGGACTTTACTAAACTGTAGATTCCCACCCATTTTTGAGGATTTCCTCTTCATTGTACCAGGTAGCAACAGCACTGGAAATCCACACTGGATTTCTAACAAATTCTGAGGCTAAAGGCTGTGAAAGCAAGTCAGAAAGCTGGAATCTGCTATGAAATAAAACAAAGCACAACAGCCTGTTTCCTTTTCAGTAGTCATTACTGTCATCACTTTTTTGCCTGTGTTTTCAGGCAAAAAGATGAAACTTCTAACATTTCTTAAGTATCTCATATTCTCTACTCCAAGCACTAATCTAAATGAGAGTGCTGAAAGCTGACATGGGAATATCCTGACAAGAGAATCAAGCTCCACTGAAGTAATTTTTAATTTAAAGCTCAAAAATCTTAAATGATGATTAGTCGAAAACCTTAAAGTGTTACTGTGTTCTGGCTTGCTTTCAAAGGAAAGAGAATCTATCCTACAAATGGCTAAGTGTCTGAAGCATCTGTCTGGCCAGGATGTAAGTTGTAACTAATTTAGGCATCTGCTTTTGATGATGCCTTTTTGGGCTGTTGTAGGAAGCAGCCTGCACTAATAGTCATGTATGCCATTTTTGGCAGTAGGCCTGTTTCCTTAATTAAAGTAATTTCATTCATACAATCAATAAACACACATTTCCTTCCCAAATATATCTTGAAAAAATGTTAATTTAGATAAAGAGTAATATAGTACTTGGCCAGGCTATAATAATACTAAATCAATATTTGAAGGAGATTAGGGAACATCTTTGAGAATATCAATATCTTCACTAATGGATTAATAGTTTGTCACATACTTAACAATAACTTAAAAAAAAAATAAATCAATATTTAAGCCATGTTAGAACAACAAACAAGAAAAGTCTGGGTTAAGGCTGCTTCCTTTGGTGAGAAATTTAAAAAACCCCAGAATACATAAAAGCAGAATGACATAAGTTAAGTTCACCTTGGCACTTTGGATTTCCTGACTTTAAGTCAGCTTCTTAACATTATCTATGCCCTGAAGAGCTGCTTTTTTTTTTTTTTTAAAAAAAAAAAAAGCATACTTTTTAGATATAAATTACTTACTTTCACACTTAACAGGCTTGAATACCAAGACAGAATTCCTTTTGAGAACCACTGAATTTCAGGTTAGACCCCCTCATTCTACTCCAAAGAACACTTTGCTCTAAGCAGAGGCAAAGGGGCATATTAGCTTGCTCCTTTTTATCTTTTCCTGGCACCACTGAAGCTTCTCCACCGTGTGATGACACAACAAAGGCCTGTGTATCTGGGGCAGGGGGGCTACCCAGAGCAACCAGTGTGCCATCTCAGGACAGGCAGGTGGATAGAGCTGCTCTCTAAACCGCCCCACCTCCATTCTACCAGCACCTCTATCAGAGGTCATTTCCTGCCTCCCCACCCAGGAAAGCCATATATCTCTCCACCTCTGAGATTTGAAGCCATAAAAAGCAGCCTGTTGATGCTGTGCTTTGCCTGCAGCTCTGCCTTTAACTCCTCCATAGCGGAGAAGCTCAGAGAATCTTTCACCACAGCAGCCGTAGTGGTGGTGGAGACAGGCTTGCCAGAACTGGGAGGCAAGGGGAGGAGAAGGGTCCCTGAATAGGAGGTAAAAAAATCTTCAGCTTGCAACTGACAAAAGGTGATGAGAAGTATCAGTGCAGAACTATATCTTTGCATAATGAAATTTCTTCCTGCCTTCTCCACTTTCACTGAGTGGACACAGACACAGCAAGGCTTGAGGTAAAGTGGGCATCATGCTGTCTCTCCTTGCCTGGTCCTTGCCATCTCCCCTTGCCTGGTCCTTGCCATCTCCTTCATTTCTCTCTGCACACATGGACTGTAAGTTCCCTGCACCCCGGGTTGCCTGCTAGCTATGTGTTTGCATAGTTTTGAAGCCTGTGGTGGCTGTGCAACTAGATCACGAGGAGCTTTTCAAAACTGAACTACAGCAATTACAAAATACCCAATTGTGCTGAGTGATGCTTGGATGCTCTCACCTGAAAGGTGAAAGTGCAAGTTGTTACAGCGACGGAGCTACCCAAAAGAACCATGTTAGGGCAGGAGATAACGTATGACTCAGGGTAGCAAAAGCACAATAGATGCCCAAGGCGTTTATTCTGTCAATAAAAGCCGAAGTTCATCATGCATGTGTGCCCTAATTCTGTGATAACCAAGAGGCGGGAATGGAGCGGTCCTGACAATCACCTTCAGTGTGTTCCTGAACTCAAAAGCATGATGGGTTTCCAAAACACACTGCTGTATTAAAGAAGGAGAATAAAGCAAGCGAGCATTAGAGAGTCCCAGTTACCTGAATAATGGACATTAATCACACAATAGGATACACTTTTTCAAGCTGTAAGATAATACTTCCTTCTAAGACAAATTCCCTAATCTCACATACATTCTGAGATTTACTGAGAATTGACTGTTGCATGTGCATTCCAAGGGACAGAGTATTTTTTGTTTCATAGCCTAGAAAACAAATGAAAAACAAAACTATAATTTGGAGGCCAATGTTGTGTCCAAATTAAATAGGAACCTAGGCTGCTCCAGCATCTTGTTAAATTAGCTCTGTGTTGTATAACCTATCAATCAGCCAGTTGATAGATTATTTGTGGGATTCTATTTGTGAGAGCAGCCTCTCTCAAATCACTGCACTTACTTGCAGGAGTAACTGCCCACCAGTGGGCAAGAAAAGCAAAATCCAGTTTTTAATGTATAGAAAAGCAATTTGATTAAATATGTTTCAACAAAAGGCCCCTCTCTGCATTGATGCATCCTTTTTTCCTGCTGCACTTGGTACAATCCCAGCCAGTTCACTTTCCTTTGCTGAAGTGTTTCTGGTTGTCTGGTGGGTTTTTTTGGTTTTGTTTGTTTGCTTTTTTAAATTGGTGTTGGAGGGGGGGAAGGCATTACATGGCAGGGCACCTCTTTCTTGCCCTGACTGGAGGGGTCAATTCCCAGAATAAGACTCCAGACATGGAGGTTTCACCCAGTGTGAATAGTTGGCCTCCTTTTGAGATTCACTCAGCAGTAGTTTCGTAAATAGACAAAGAGTTAGTGAATGGCCAGGGATAAGCAGCAAAGTTCTTGTGCTGTGCTGTAGATTTATTGCATTTTTGGCTGACTATAGAAACCATCCTATTTTAGAGTGTTTATAGGAAGCTACCAGAATTCCTTGTTGTGTATATTTTACATTTATTTGAAAATTAATATAGTCCACAGTGTATATAAATTTCACAGACTTATAGCTAGCAAATACATAGCACATGCTCTTGAGAAATACTGTAAAAGTCTCCCAAGGTTTGTTTCTTCCCCATCTAAAATCTGCATTGAATGAAGCATCTGGTTGCCATTCTTAATTCCCCACAAAATGGCTCAGAAAAGACCCATTTCTCATTTCCAAAAAGACCACTTAATTCTATCTGTGTGGTACTGCAAAGTGAGCATAAATTACCCATTCTTTTCCTACTTATATTAAGTCAAGTGACTTCAGTGCAACTAATCCTGATTTACATCAGTGTAAGCCAGGAGAGACATAAGGGCTCTAAATTTCCCTAGTGTTTGTTTTCATACAGTATTTTCTCCTTCTGATGGTTATCCATTAGCCTATAAATCTTAGTAGTCCTAAACTCATACAGCTCATTAATTTTTGAAGTGGTTTGGCCTATTCTTAGCAATATACTTGAGCCAACTCTGGCAGTTGTATCTCCTGATCCCATTTCCTGATCCCATGAGAAGGCGCTAGTCTGAGGAATTTAGTCTCAGCTTTACAGCCATGCAGGACCACCCCTGAAAACTGCCCTGATGTCTGACTGTGCCTGTCTTAGGGGTGCCCTAGGACTTGCTCAGCAGAGTGTAATATTCGAGTATTTACATTCACTACTTCTGTAACTTCTGTCATCAACCAAAGGTACCAACTCAAATTTCCCAGTGTTTAGCATTTGCAAACACGGACACCAGTGACAGTAACAGTACCTATAAATATTCCCAAGGAAAAGGACGAACCCCATAGTTTCAGAGGTACGCACCCCATCCTCACTGCTCTCTAGATAACATTTTGACACCTGCTAAGTAGAACAGGCATCAGATTGAATCCGGAGCAACAATATTAATCAATTAAGATGTCAGTTAAGATACTGTTCAATACATTACAGAGAGAAAATGGAATCTTAGGACTTTTCATCCACACTGTACCTTATGAATCAAATTACATATTCGTGAAACAAAACATTAGAAGCATGATATCATCAGAATGATCCTTCCCTGCCTCATCAAGCCTTTAAGCTATGACTTGCTCAAGGGTTTTAGAAAGTTGATAACCCTCTCTTCAATCATTACAGGGCACTGTGCTTGCATCTAAAAGTTTTTCATTAGAGAGTGGTATCACTGGAGATTTACTGGTTTAAAAATACTTCCTACTTTGATCAATTAATGAGTATAAGACCCCCATTTAGTCTTACCATGCATGTGAACATCCCCAAAGTGACAACTGCTGGAATTAACTTTATTAGAATCATTATGGTTGGAAGAGACCTCAAAGATCATCAAGTCCAACCGTATACCCAATGTCACCATGTCCACTAAACCATGTCTCAAAGTGCAACATCTAAGTGTTTTTTGAACACCTCCAGGGATGGTGAGTCCACCACCTCCCTGGGGAGCCTGTTCCAATGCTTTATTCTTATATAGGAAACGGAAATTATTGCATAGCAAAACATCAGTCTTGCATCCCTCTGCTTATAAATTCCTAAATAATATAGCAATTTGTATTTACAGAGTTTACAGGTTTTTTCCACCTGAATGATTTCAAATAGTTTTACAGAGCATTATCTTAGAGCTGCATTACTTTAGCCTTCCCAAATGCTGAGATACAATTCCTATAAGAAGGAATTCACTATACCATTCTTTTGCTATCAGTACACCACCACTGAAATTAGACAGCATTATCCCCTTTCTATAGCGAAGCATAAGAAATTAAGTGACTTGTCTCAAATCATACAACAAGCAGTAGTGGTTAGGAATGGATTTTGGATTTCTTCACTCCCCATTCTTATAACACAAGCAGGATAGCATGATGAGGACACATGCTTTAGCGATGTAACCTTTCCATGCCATTTTACTTAAAAAAAATTGTTCATTTTGACTTTGCATAGGGTTGCTATTGAATGATATATGCTACATTTCCACTCCAGAGACACTTGCCTGTCACCTAGTATGATAGGAAATTAAGACTGTACTTAAAATTCACAAAGTGCTTTGGGGCTTCTGTGGATCAAAGATACCTTGGAAATGCAAAGTATTTCATAATTTTAACTGAACAGCTTAGCTTCACAGTTGTTTCTCTGTAAGTAATAAATTAGCATTTCGTCTTCTAGTTGCTGTCTTTTGGTCTCTGCTATCTTTAATGTGAATTTGCAGCTGTCAAAATGAATAATATGCAGCATCAATTTAAACCCTGCTTTTCGATAAGTTCAGCGTAATAGTTTCACTTTGTCTCGATTCTGTTGATTGCTATTAAATTCTAGATTGTTTTAAGTTCCTTGAGACCATCTTGGAAGTATCAATTATAAATTGTAGGCATTTATTAGAATTCAGCTTGAGACAGAGCACTCTCATTTGGCTGGCAAACATTTTTTTCTGTTCTTTGCACTTAATACAGAAGAGGTCACAGAAATATAATTTGCCACTTAAGGAAGTGGTGTGTTTAAAGAAGAAATGTTATAAGTTATTGTAGAGATTAGAAAAGAAAGAACCTTCATAAACAGCATGGATGGAGGTGAAGAAGCACACACAACTTGCTTTTTGTCCATCTACGCAGTTCATGACTCGCAAAGTCATTGGAAGAGAAGCGATTTGAAAACATGAAGCTCAAAAGTAACACAACTCTCCCCATTAACAAAGTAAGCTTCCCTCTGACTTGGAAATGGAAAAATGAAGTCTCCAATTCTTGCAGGACAAAAGATTGACACACTCCCTAAGCAACTTGTTATTTCTGCATGACTAGATGTTCTAGTGGATCAGAACTATGTATGTCACTTGACAGTAAAATCTTGCATAAGCCCCACCCCCTCATTTTTCTTTTAACAAGCATTTGTAATTCCAAGTGTTGATACTCATAACAAACAGCAACATCCATAGTTTTTCTCCACTGAACACAGCGGACATGCAGGCACTTTTCATAGCCTCAGCTATTTATACAATACTTGTATAAAAAAATATCCTTGTCCCTCTGCTTTGCAAAAAATAAAATGCTTATATCACCAAGATCAATATTAGAAATGGACTGAGAAAACAATGCCTAGGAATAGATTAGGGTTGGTCTAGAGCTTAAAACTGAGACAAGTTAAAATTCAGACTGGATGATACTGCAATCTTGTTGGCTGTTCTTTCGAATTTTTGTTCAAGAGCATGGATGACCTCACGAGATCATCTGGAGAGTATTTATAGTGTGTTTGACAAATACATTCACAGTTTTTTAGATCTTATTTATTACTTTACATATTCTCTAGCTACAAACCATCCAATATGAGAGTTTTCACCTGACTTGTATGCAAATATTAAGCACCCATTATTTAGGCCAGATGAAGATACTCAGTCTTCTCTTTTTAATCTACATCCTGCTTTCAAATCCTTCTTTGACTTTTTACACTTAAATCTAAACATCATATTTTCTATTAATTATTCCAACTGAAGTCATCACTAATGTTGATATACTGATTACCAAGTCTTCTTGATTAAAGCTCAAGTGGGAACCAAATTGCTACCAAATGTGTACTGGTTTCCATTTTTAATTTTTCTTTCAAGGACACTGACAATTTCAACCAGAAAGATTCACTAACAATTCCTTACCGCTAACAGGAGTCTTGAGTTTCTTACCTCCCTGATCTGGAGCAGTATCACTGATTTCCTCCAGACCAATAAATAGGAAGGGTACAGCCTTTGGCTCTTGGCCAGTTTCTCCTTGGGCTTGATTCTAGTGTTGCAGGTGAAACTTCATTATATGTGTGGACAGTTATTTGTGCTTGAAATGACATGTCTAAATTATCAGGTAGAATCACTGATGTAATCTTTGGCATAGGTGCAATCCCAGCATGAATTAGTCATCCCTAATATGATTAAAATGCATGTACCTGAACATTGATTCTTAATACCTGGTATTGTTTCCAAACAAACAACGCACTTAGTAGTGAAAGAAAACAGGAAATTTTCACAATGAGCCATGCCAATTTAAGGAAATGCATAAACATGAGATTTAACTAAAACTGGTAAAAAAGGTGGCAAAAGATTATTACACTTTCAGAGCCCCAGAGCCCATGAGATGAAATGGATATAATAGAAATAATATATAATTATAGGTATCAATAAAGAGATGGAGAGAGGGAGAGTGATAGATAAGAAGCTAAAGGTATAAGGTAGAATATAATCTTTTGCACAAAGCACTGCATAAACATCTCTGCTCCGGTTTTATTCTTTCCCTTCCTGTTATCCACAGTCTCTTAGTTGCTTTCCTATTGTTTTTTTATTCCATCTCAGTTTGCCTTTATTTTCCCCCTCTTTCCATTTTTATGTTTTTAACCTGTAATCCTTGACTACAGCACATCAAGTCTAGTGTGGCATCTACCTTATCTCTTCCAAATAATTTCTGTTTATAAAAAGTCTTTCAGAAAACTAGCATTGAGATTCCTTTTTTTCAGAACAATAAGCTGATCTGGCAGAGGACCTCTGGAGAGGCTATTTCATTATTAAACTGAGCCAACTACCTTAGATGGAAGTGGCTAAGTAAAAATGGATGATTCATAAATAGCTTTGCATGCACACAATTCAAATCTGGGGCTTCCTGCAGTGATGGTATTTATTGTTCTCAAATCTAAGCATTCATGCAAAGGGTAGTGAATCCAGGAAACTGAGCCTAAAAAGTAATTTTAGATTTGTCCACTTTTTTGCCAGACAGAACTTGCATTCTGTTTGGAGCCTTTGTGCATAGTGGTAAGAAGCGATTGCCTTCCCTTTTGCTTTTGATCTCTCCCTCCTCACCTCAGCACAGCAAGTAATCAAGTGATTGGGGAGAAATGAACTAGAGTGGACAGAGCAGGAAGGTTTCCTGGAAAGACAGGGAAAAGACAGAGGTTGGGGCTTCTACTTCCCTTCCCAGTAAACTACATTCCAAAACCACTGCGAAATCTCTCACTTCTTTGTGAGGTGGGAAACTAACCTGTACTCTGTCTGCCACTGGTGCTCAGCCTCAGCCCAAACTCAGCGCCTTTAAGATGCAGCCTACTCTTGTGCTTGAGCTTATCCAGGCCCGGGGATCTCCTCCCACCAGGAACTGGACTGAGGCCATGCCTGGTTGCAACAAATGTCAGAACATTCATGCTACTTATGCTCCCCACCATGCCGATGGGGAAGACAGAAAAATTGCATGTCATCAGGACCGTTCAGCCATAGAAGTGTCTTTCATTATTCAGTGCCCAGAAATCCAGACTTACACTGACGTCAGAACTACAGTGAATCCCAGCATGCTACTGGAAGCTGTGAGGGCTTATAAGGCCTCCCAGGACCCACAAGAGCCAGACTGCTCCCTTGGACTCTGTTGGGCACAGACACAACTGGGGAAGCAGAGCAGAAGCCTCCTTCCAGGGCTCCTGGCATCTGCACCCCCCTGCCAGGTCAGATAAAGCTTTATGCCACTGGGAACACTTTGCTGGTAAAAATTGGGTTTATTGGGTTGACATGACCCAGGCAGCTCTGCTTTCCATAGAAAAGACAGCAACTGGAAACTGAGCAGAGTATTACACAGAACTGTAATGACTATGTACACTACACAACATTCATCATTGGTATTGAAGACTGACTGGGACCATAATAAATACATGACTATTTGATATATGTCCTCAAAAAGGTCATCCAGAAGCATATCCTGGGAAGCCCCTCCTGGCATGAAGTGCACAACCAACCAAATTGTTTTAACTTGCCAGTATATTTTTAGAGTTCATTTAAAACATTTTGTCATGTATATTCTCTTTTAAAGAATGATACATCACCACTGACAGTCAGTGCATACTGTTTTCATAGCCTAGCTTTCATAAATATTATGAACAAATATCACAGTGGTATTGTTATAATGAATTACAGTGATGTGTTTCTTGAGAGAGTGCCAATGACTGGTTTATATCCTCCATGATGTTAGTGTCATAAGAAACGTGGCACAAGTCTTTTCTCAAGGTTCAGTAGTATCTTTAGGCCAATAATGCTATACATTTTTTTTTCTTTTCTAAACAGTTTCCTCTGAACATTGATGTATAGCCTTTTAAAATTTTATTTTAATATGGTCAATGATCTAACAACACTTACTAAGTTTGAAGTTCCTTTATTGTAGTCTGGAAATAATTTTCATCTGACTCTCACCAACAGCCAAACATAATAAAATATGTATAAGCCAAATAATGTTACACAGAGGCTCTCAAAACTACATGAGGTTCTCATACAGTCACAGTCCTGCAGTATCACAGCTACAGAGTACTGCACTACAAGTAGAAAAGGAAGCACTGAGCTTTTCCCATCTACAGGTAGCTTATTTGGGAGGGAAAGAACATATAGCAACGCTGCAGAGAACCCTCACCAGGTTCCTGTCTGCACACCCATCCATTAGAGGCTGGGGACAAGGTTTGGACTTTCCCTGGGAGTGCCTTGCTCCCAGTCGCTGGGCACTGTCTCTGCACTGGTGCCTCGCCAGCCCCCTAACAACCTGCCCAGATGGACCGCTTCCTTCAGGAATGGTGTGCCAGCAGGCACCCTTAGAAAGACATGGCTGGATGAATGCGAAATTCATTCTTATAAGATCTGTTGGGGGCGGGGGGGAGGAGGTCATATGTTTGCCAGCTGCTTGTCTTGAGATAGGCTTGCAGTTGGAGCCATTAAAGAAACATAGGATTTTTAACTTTTTCCTTTTTCGTGGTTTTTAATCTAGTCTACTCTGTGAGAACAATAGTTCATTTAACTCCAGCTGTGTTCCACCACATTCATTTCAATAATGTTTGGTCTACTGAACATAGAGAATTAAGTACCTATGTGTTCTGAAGTGGCATAGATATTTTATCTTAGGCTCTCAAAAAAGTTCTGCACAAAAATATACTAAGGGGAAATTATACGCAAATGTATACCTGGCCATGGCTGAAATGGCAACATTTGCTAACAGATATACTGCATGTTATGGTAAGCATTTTTTTTTAACATACAGAATAAGATATAATAGCAATTACCTTTGCAACTTTGCTACTCTACCTAACACATTAAATGCTGCCTTCACAATAGTTACCCATCCATAAGAAATTCTAAATGCCCCGACTCTTTCAGTATTGCAAGGAGTTTTGGATTTCACAACACTCCTTTTGCTTCCTACACAAAGATATTTCTCCCATTAAATAAAAACAAGACACTGCCCCCCCCCCAAAATGAAACCCAAGCAAGAAAATTTCCAGAATGCTAAGGAGATCAAAAGTAGTGAGCAAAAACAAAAAAGTCTTTGCCTAAAAGAAGGAAAAACCCTAAGGGGCTCAGAGCTGCATTTTTTTAATTTGACAGGCATTTAGAAGTGTAATTGATGGGGCAGTTAACATGGCTCTTGACCAAAACAGTTCATATGCGATAGCAATGTCACATTTATAACATGCCAAAAATCATGCTAATATGTATTCCATGAAAACACAACTACTTCATAATATAGGAGGTAAAAAGATCCCATAAGTTAATAAATATATTACAAGTTTCAAGTCTGAAGTGCTTTATTGTTATTTCAGATTATTTCTACAAATAAACACAAGGAAGACATTTTCAAAAGCTACCTCTTCTCTGTTGCATGAGGCTATGCTACCTTTGCTACAAATACAATAAAGCAAATTGTCTACAGTCCAGGTTGAGAGTGGAAACCAATTGCCTCCCACACCAGGGAGAGGGAAGACCAGGTCATTTATCAAAAATCACTAATGCCTAAAGCCATGGGTCACTTTTCAACCCAAAGGATAATAGTTTTTCCTTTCAACTACAAATTCCAGTCTAGACGTGCTTTATGATACCTTTTGAAATGCCTTTTTGCCTAAAGTGTGCTCCAGTGTCGGTTACCCTCATCGGAGCCTTCTTTGTTGAACCCAGAGCCATCTGCCTTTCAGAGGCAGTAGGAAAGCCTGAAACAGATAGGCAGAAGAGTTCCTCAATGCATTAATTTTTTGCAGGCTGTTCACTGATTACCTTTGTGGCACCTACAGCACCTAGAGTAAAATATATACATACACACGTAATTTGGCATTATTTTACCCTGTAAATATTGGTTACTATAGTAAGTTTGATGCATAATGAAGCAGAGGAAGAGACACATACTCCCTATGGAGGTAAGCCTCTACAGGTATTCTGTTCTGCACTCACAGGGTGTGGTAAGCTCCAGAAAAATGTATGGAAAGCCTGTTGCTGCCACAAGGATCTTAGAGTCTAGCTCTGTCATCAAGCCAGACAAGCCGCAACTTGATAGTCTCTCCTGACAACGTTAACTGGTTGCCTTCTATTATACAAGAACTTTGGGCACACCATAGTGAAAATTAATCTTGGTATATCTGTAGCCCTAGAAAGAGCTTGCTACTAATTACAAAGCTTGCATTTATTACAGGTGCATGGGGTCACTGTTGACATTTCAGCTCTTAATGGCCATTCTTCAAGTACACACTAGAGCACAGCATGTCTCTGTTGTTTAGTGCCGTGCAGGTCTCAAACCACCAGTGGAGCCAGCCATCAGCCAGTACTGACAAATTCACTAGTTGCATTTAAAGTTCCTACTGTATCTTAACATTTGCCATAGAGAAAAGCATCAGAGGGGAGTACTTGCTTGTCCTTTACCAAATGACTGCAAAAAGTTTAAAAACTGCACCACACTGCCTGCTACACGGCAGCAGTCAGAGGCGATGAAGTTCGAGTAACCTGTGTGTTTCCCTCCACCCTGCAAAGCAGAGCTGAGTTACACTGACAGGACACAGCGCAAGCTCCCTCTGCCCTACTTTTCTTCCCTCTCCTATAGATAAAGGACTATAATCTCCAGAAGCTATCAGTCCTGCAATTTGCATGAACATTAATTTCCCAGAAAGATAGCAATTCTAGCTTAGAGTGGGTCATCTCTCCAGGCTACATACCAGTTAAAGTACATGTCTATTAAAAACCAGAAAAAGCTCTCAGATACCAGCACGTGGTGGCCGTAAATACTAATTTATGAATCATGACTAACTTGGAAAATATGAATGAAGATGAAAGTAGTCAAAACAGTGACTGAAAATTTTATGACTGAACATGCTGAATTTGATTAGTTATGATTAATGGGGGTTACATTTTGTTCCTTGTAAATAGTTGAGTAATTACTGTAAATCCACGAAAATATTCACAAAAAGTGAAAGGTTTTAGCACAAACATCAACTCATGTAGAAAATGTGTAATGCATTACTACAGAGCTGTTCAAAACCTAAATTCTTTACAGCTTGTGACAAGACAATCAGTTTTCCCTTCAGTTTCTGGCATCATTGTCCATTTCTTCACCCAAACACGATCACAAAACATCCCTGTGGCAAATGCGACTCCAGCTATGTGAAAATTATTATTAAAAAAAAACCATGCACACATTATTGGCTAGTTTGAATTTTTACTTTTAAAAAAATGTAATCACTATGTTCATGGATCTAATAATGTCACTAATGTATCAGCTAAAAATAGGTGGGCCCAAAATAAGGATGTGTCAAGACCCAGATCTAGAAAATGGCCTTCAGTGCTCAGTGATACAAATGTCTGTACTGAGTTTTGTCTGGTTGGAGAAATAACTTAAAGCCACACTTCTGTCAGAGAAGTCTCTATGGTGTCACACTCAAAACATGATCAAAAGGTCTGCAGGGGGGAGAAATGAAAGGTCCCGTTTGGTCTTCCCCTACAGCCTGGAGACCGCTTCTCTGCCCCTGCTACCCACCAAGCTGTCCACCAGCTTGCTGGCCCTCAGCCAAGAAAACTCCTCACATGGCTTGTTGTGGACCTAGTACCCATGAAAACTGTAGCTGTTAAGGCTGAAAAAAGTGTTTCCCTGTTCAAATTAGAAAAGTTTCTGAATTCTAATCTCCTGCCACCTTACCTAAAGAATCCTCATAGGATCTTCAGGCAGACTTTACAGTTAAAGTGTTTTAATTCTGCCTCCAGGAACAGACTTCTTATCCAGGGCCCTGGTGGTGATTCAACACTCTCCTAGAAGTCCACATTTGAGTTCTTCAAGCTTAAAATGTAACATGACTGCTGCTAAAAACTGAAGATGCAGCAAGGTGTATTTATCAAAGTCATTTCCGTATTTGATGAATACTGCTGAGCTGTGCAAGCAACATTATCAAACTGTATCTGCCCTAAGTTAAAAATATCAGCCAGCAAATGCCAGACACAGGGTATAGGAACGTTCCTTGTTGCTGCATATTTACTCAATCAACTCTGCAGACAGGAGCATAAAGGACCCACAGGGAATATCTTCCAGCTGTCAGGCAAAACTCAGGCTGGTTTACTGAAACACTGAAGGTGTTTAGGTTCTGAAAGCCCTTTTGTCTGCTGAGACTCTCCTCTCTAATGAAAATCTGAAACATTTGCATTGCTTTTAAATCTCTTCAGAGGTTTTGTGTTTTCTGCTTCCAGTTTGGCTAGTGACAAGTTTTCAAAAAGTAAAGAAAAAAATTTCCTAGGTTAGCAACGAAAATACCTTTTCATTCACTGCAAGTGAGTTTGTCTCTTCCCCCACCCCCCCAAACCAGAACGTCCAACTATATCCCTTGACTTTTGTTTTCCTCATCTGCCTTCAACAGACTTGCCAAAATTTTACCAAAAATGCTCATTTCCATAGTGAAAACCAGGAAAATCTTCCTTTTTTCTTGGGAGCATCTTTTTAAAAACACTTTCCTCCTCCATATCCTTTTTTGACAGTGGTGAACATCTACTTTCCTGCAGGGATCCCTTGAGTATGTCTTTCCTTCAAGCGTGCTATTGTTGCTGCTTGCACCAGCCAGGCCAGGCTGGCTAGTAGCTAACTTAAGGTCCCGGAGCCAGTGACTCCTTTGCAACACTGTCAGCCAGGAGCCCGGGTTCATTGGAAGGCACTGCTCAGGGCTAATGCCTGGCAACCTGGGCATGAGCCTCTCTTGTAAGTGCAAACAAACTACCATTATTACGTGGTGGTGGTGCAATATTAGCTGAAGTGAGCAGCTTATATGGGATGCTTATGAAATTAATGACTGTAAAATTAACCTTCATTTTAGTAATGAAAATGATACAAGGATTCAAGGTTGTCTTCTTAATCTACAGTGTAAGTCTTTGTCACTGTGTCCTCTTGTGCTCAGGATGCTTCTGCACCAGAAGGGAATTGCCAAAGATAGGAAGAGTTAGCTAGAAGTAGGAGATTATCTTTTCAGGCACAGATATCTGGGTTTCTAATGTCCAAGAAGACCCCATGCTAATGTCTGTCAGGTGAAAACGTAAGAATTTTCACAAAATAACCAGGTTACGGGGGAAAAGCCTATAGTCACTGTCCACTTTGGTACTGTGATATAAAAGAATTGTTGTGAAGGTTAAAATCAGACTGCTGAATAGGAACGGGGCAGGACTTCCATAGTACTCTCCTCTAAAAAGCCATGTAAAAGGCCCAAAAGACAAGAGATCTGGAGGGCCAGGGCATGGAGGAGATGATGGTGTAGACAGCAGATATCTAGCTACACTGGGAACCAGTGAGCCATTTGGAACAGGAGAAACCTGTACAGGATGCATGAGCTGCCTGTTCACCATAAAACGCAGCACATCGCTATGGAAAACTAAAATAGCCATTGAGAAGCATCAAACCTAGAAGCAGGGGATAAGCCAACAGGGGCAAGAGCACTCAGTTCAGACTGAGGCAACCTACGAGGTGGTCATAACTAAAGTGCAATGCATTTCTGAAAGGGTCGGGAGGAAAGTAAGCAGCACATTCTCAGTGAATAAGGAATGGTAAATTAGACTGCCTACCGTGCCAGCTGAATTGCACAGGCAACAGAAAGCAATGGTGTAAGGTCAATACTTGGAAGTACTTCTACATTAATGCTAGAAGCCTAAAAAGTTAAAAGGGGAGCTAAAATGCTTGGCACCAAATGACAACCCTGATACAATAGGCTTCTTGAAGTGCGAGGGAAGGAAGATAACAAATGGGATGTGGTATTACCTACTTGATAGGAATGATGGAATAGGACAGACAGGTCAGGGAGAGGCACTGTATGTGAAGGATATTATACAGTGCCACAGCATAAAAATATTACAGGGGAAAAGAAGCACAATGGAATCCTTGTGGGTGAAAAGCATGGACGTTAATAATAATAGCATAGCTGCACCACCAACCCTCTGATTAGGGCAACACCAGAATCACTGTCTCAGAAAAAGCTTCATGAAATTAGAGAAGCTGCAAATTTAGGTCAGGTACAAATTCAAAGAGACTACAATTAACCTCACCAGACTGAGTTAATGTTTCATTAAAATACAGAAATCTAGTTTTTTGAACACACAAATGCTTGCTACTTAAAAAAAACATACTGGAGTTGGTCTCAGCTGGTGCACAGGACAACAGCTATTAATGGGAGAGGTGATCTGTATTAGTGATCATCATACACTATGGTTTAAAAGTAGAAAAAGAGAGAAGGCTAAATAAATCTAGTTTGTGGCTATTCAATTTTAAGAAAAATATGTTTAAAAACCCAGCAATTATAAAAAAGTAAAACCCAACACCCCCTCTCTCCTCCGAAAACTCTGAAAGGGTTAGTTCAAAAGCTAAGAAGTCTACAGAAAGCCTGATAGCCATGAAATACACTATACTAGAAGCTTAGGTAGTGTCTGTGACACAGGCCAAGAAGAAAACAAAGCAGTCCAAACCCCCTCTGCCTTGATGGCTCAATAGGAAAGCAAAGGAAGATTTAAAAGGCAGAAGATCAGCATTTAAAAAAACCAACCAACCAAACAAAGCAAACACCAAAATCAGAAAGCTTTCTGACTTGAGGACAGAAAACGCCCATAAAATAAAGCAGCTCAAATGTAAATTGGAAATGAAGAGGGCTAAAAAAGAATTTGAAGAGTGACTTGCAAATGGTACCCAAACTGATAGTAAAACATTCTTTGACCACATCAAAAGCAGGAAGCTATCTTGTGATTAGTGGGACCAGCTGATGACAAAGGCATAAAAAGGATGATAATGCCACCGCAGACGCTCAGTGAACTATTTGTTTCCACCTTGACTGCTGAGGTTGTTCGGGAGATTCTCATGCTTGACATACTTGTTGCAGCACAGAGGTAAGAGGTTTTTTTTATTTTGTAATGAAGTGACAGAAGATTTAGAGAAGATCAATTAAAATCATCAAGGGGACGGAGCAGCTATCTCATCTGTGTAGTGTCTCCTACACTACATAGTCTAGGACCCTTCCATTGAGAGGGGAAAGCTAAAAAAGAGATATGATCACAGTTTACAGTATCAGAAAAAAGCAGATAGCTGAATGCAAGCAGGATCAAACAGAAGAAAATCCTGCAATACTAGAAAAAGTAGTAGGGGACACTATGAAATTAATAAGAGATTGATTTAATTCAGATGAAAGTACTTTCTGCAGTGAGTAGTGAACCTCTGGAACTTCCTGCCACAGGAGGCTGCTGAGGCAGACAGTATCAACAGTTCCAAGTGGGAATGAGGCAAATCCATGGGAAATGGGTCCATGAACGCTAAAAAGACTATGCAGGTATACAGCCTCTAGCAGCCTTAATACACCAACTGTGATGCTGAGAGAGTATGAGAACAGACAATGGAAGTGGTCAAGTTTGCATACTGTCCCTAAAAAGTCTCTCCTACTGCCTCTGCTAGAGACAGAAGCAGGCTAGACGGATCATTGGTCTCATGCAGTTAGGCTTTTTTTTTTTTATAAAATGAACTTTTGCTCAGCTTTTGCATCTCAGCTTGTGTTATGTTGCCTTTTTAATTTCTCAGCTAAACAGCCCATCCCATAACAAGCTATGTCATTCTTACCATTTCCAATAGATTGCAATTGCTTCTACAACTCAGGTACGGATGTTCTTCTGTGGCTGATGTATAAGAGAAGTCTGAATGATTCATGAGTGAATATCCAAAACCAGAAGTGATATATACTATTCCACAGCAGCAGTTAAGAGAAAAAAAATACCTTGGCATGTTGCACATTTAGTTCTCGATATCAAATACTTCTGTTTTTAATAAAGGGGCCAGAAACTTAATTGAGAAACATGCTCAGAAAATTATATTAGTTTTAATTAACCAGGACATTGCCAAAGTTAGTATCCTAGTGAGACTTATTCTAAGAGTAATAAGTAAAAACATAAAGGAAAAGCTGGAGAACATTGGATCACAGTTAAAAGGAGGAAATTTACTCTTCTGCAGCATAATTTCTGCAGCTTCTAATCTACAGTATTGCAAGGCATAAAACAGCAGTAAGAATTACGGAAAAGATGAATACTCTATCCCAAAAGAATTGTAAATTACAGCACATTAACAGAAGTCACTTGGATATGGTCATCAGTACAAAAAAAATAATGCAACAAGCAGCAGCACCCCCACTGTCCTTCACTAACAATCAGAGGAAACACAAACAGATTCCTCAGCGCACATGTACCAGACTCCCATCTGGAATATCCTGTATTTCCTTTCTCCTCAGAGTTTGACGAAAGGTGATAACAGATACTACAAATCATCAGCACAAGCTCACTTATTGCCTCGATGGAAAATCTGAGCAAAAAAATGTTGACAACAGTATCCCAACAATCTCTTTTTCTGATTTGTTGGTGCAGTACAACATACAATCATCAGAGAGAGAGTTTTACAACCATTGCAATAGTTTTTTCTATTTATAACTATTGGAATGTGAATTTATGGTCTGCGAAAGGCTTTGGAGTTCTGACAGCCTGGGAGTCTTTTATTTCATAAACACTACATGATTTAATAAGCAAGAAACCAGGAAGCTGATTCTAAGAAATGAACCTACAGAAAGTATTTTTCAATCTGAAGACAACCATGCTAATAAGTCTGAGGTTATCCTCTTCATGTTGTTATGCACAGATGCACATGTGTTGCTGTACAGAAACACAGCAAGTTGCAGGGTCTATACAAACTCCTAGAAGGGAGAAAATGTTAAAACAGCATACTGGGGAGACAGCTGAATCACGAACCCACCATAAGAAATAAATGACTTTTCAAAGGAAGAATTATACATGCTTTTATTAAGAACCATTTATTAGGGACTAACACATCATTTATTTTGAGTGCAGCTTTGGAAAAAAATTTGCAAGAGCCATTATTGTTAAATCCAAACATTAAATTACTAGCTTGGAATTTTCAAAACATTCTGTGCTAGTTTAACTTTGCTCCCCTTAAAGTCAAGAACAAGTTTTTCCAATGACTTTAGTAGGAAAGGAACCGAAGCAAGTGGAGTGATTCTGAAAGTTCTGCCAGGGAGGTACTTCAGCTTTCCTCTTTACAGGAGTATTAGTTACATTTTTATGTGGCTATCTAGACAATCTGGGCTGTAAGAGCTGGCTGAAGAGAAAGTTCTTATTAGCCCAATAGGTCTAGGAGTTCAAATCAAACTTTAAAATATTTTGTTGAATTAACATCATACAAGATTTTAGTGATGGGCCATATCTTTCTAAATGCAAAAGCTGTTGACAGAATTACATTGTTCAACTTCAGAAGCTCTCAATGAGTATTAGAATAATGCTAAAGTTTATACTTGCACAGGCTTTCCAAGTGCCTTACAAACATTAATAGTTTTAGCCTAAAACAGCCCTGTGAAGTGGGCTATATCTGTGATCACCCCCCTGCCCTTTTTTTTTTTTTTTTAATACAGATAAAGGAAATAAAATATAGAAACTATAGCAAAGAAGAACCTACATAGCCAATACAGTCACACCACATGGAAATTTGTGGCTTCAGGCCATTCTCCTGCAGAGAAAAGGAGAAGCTGGGGAATTGCTGGTGAGGAAAATGTTGACCAGTGCAGTTCCGTACTAGAAGATACCTCCCTGCCTGAAAACCCATGGGTTCCAGGAGGCTGGAAGCTGCACAGTAAGCCAGCCATGTAATCACTGAAATATTCAGTGGGGAGAGGAAAGCAATCAGTCCTTGAAGGTAGGAAGGGTCTGAAACAAGCTGGGCCCTCGGCAGGGGGTGCGTGGGGGGCATAAAATAATAAAAAAGGTGAGCATGAAATAATAATGGGAGTCTGGTCCCCTTTTACCAAGGCAGGCTGAGGTTCACCTAATTTCAGCTGTCTAACAGTTTCAGGAGTCCCATCTGAGCTGGCTGTCCATCCTCCCTTTAGCATTAATTGAGAGATCAAGGCACTGCTGGGGTGCCCCTAGTTCACCCCTCCATTTCAGAACATGTTCCAGGACAATAAACTGCAGGCAGCTGAAGCTGATGACATGAAACCCACCTTGGGAGTGTCAGCTAATAATTATTTTAAGATAGGGCAAATTTTCAATGAATGATAGACCTTCACCTAGCTCCACCCATGACTGCATGTGATCCCAGACAGCAGAGAGTTGTATAACCTGTAACTGCACTGCACTAACATGCAGTCCTGGCTACGAGTGTAATTTCTGGTTCTGTTTCATCTGCACAGAACCGAAAGCAGTGGACACCTAACTACTGTCCCAGTCTGTGATTTGGGCTCACATGCACCACAGCAATTGATGAAGTAATGCTATGCTTTATAAAGTGCATACAGACCCAGGGTTAGAAATTACTAAAGGACATTAAAAGGCTGCATTATTACAATTACATTTAGCTGCTTAAACAAGTGGCTGAAAAATTTCAGTACTTGGTGTCACCAGATGTAACTTGTCCTTGAATTTGCATAGACAAACTCTGCTTCCTCCCTTCAAACTTCTTCTTGTGTATGTCCTTAGAATATGAATGTCCACTACTACTCATATCAATTGAAAATACTATAGCTTCTTCACCTTTAACTTTACACCTTTAGTTGCAGTAACTGTGGTGACACAACTTTAAAAGTGTTATACTTGTTTACCCATAGGACATTGCTATGATTTGCAAGGGAAAAGCACTTTCAACATTTTCCAAAACAGAAAACAAAAATTACATCTGTCAGCAGTGGGAACAGATCTTACATTTACTTCTTAGGCACAGCTTCCTTTTGATATTATGGAGATGGAAGGGCTTGTTTTCTCAGCAGAAGTTTAGAAACGTCATCTAGAAGTTTCAGAAAGATAAGCCTTAAAGGTACTACATCCCACACCTCAAAAAGAAATCTGTTTTAAAAAATCATCCCTGACCTACACTTCTCCCTCTGGGCACACTATACACCAGGCTAACATCGGCACATCTGTTCATACCTGAGTGTCTCTCAAATGAAGAAATACAGAAAATAAACTGTCTAAATCAACAAGACATTGTATTACACTGTGGTTCCCACTAACTTAAAGCAATCACAAACTCTTAGAAATGAAACTCCATCGTTAATCATATGCATTTAACTTTCTTTATGTACAATTACAATTAAGAACCACCTAAATGCAATTGGTTGGTACCAAACTCTGGGAATTTATTCAGACTGTGATTTGTGCAACCCTGGCCTGGAAAATGCACAAGTGATATGCAAAATGGCTGCTACTGTACGATAGTAGCACAATTTTCTTTCCAGCCAGTTCAAGCAACCTGTTCTGTGGCCCAGTCTGTCTCTGAACTTGTCTTTGTCCTACAAGGTTCCCTTATCATCTGTCTTTTTGACCCCCTAGATGTCCAGCCCTCCTTCTAACCTAATCTCTTGAAAAATACATGTCAGCTCATTTGCTATGCCTGGCTGTATGTAGGTTTCACTGTTATTACTGTTTGGTAGTTCCCCCCACCGCCCAATGATATAATGATATCTGTAACAAGGTCACAAAAGCTTCTGCAAAAACAGTTTAATGATATTCATTAGGACACAAGGCTTCACACAAGCATAACTGACAGGGTCAATATGTAACATATATGTTCTTCCAGGTGTTGCTAGATATGATCACCACTAAGATATGAAAGAAAGAAGGAGAGGTAGAAGAATTAAAAAAAACCAACCCAGAATAAATAGTATTTCCTAAAAGAACTAAATGCATAGCAAGCACTGGGGTCTTCCATGCTGAACCTACTCACATTTAGTGGTAGGTCATTGTTCCTACCTCCCAGTGGTGTCAATACCTTCTTCTCTGGCCACACAAGCATCACTTTGAATTGGGAGTGGCAATGGTCTTTCATGGCCTTTGAAAACCCTATCTGGAAGCAGAGATTTGATGAAATTCTATGTCTGGTGCCAGGTCATTTGTGAAAGAGAAGACAAATACTTTGTCTAAGACAATACCATAAAATACTATATCAAGCCAAAACGTTTCACACTAAAATCAAGCATCTCCTTCAAACTCCTTACACAACACAGACTAACACATCCAAAGGGATCCAAGCGCTGTTTGCATGTCCCTGCAGAGCTCTGCCTGCAAACCAACTGTTTTGTACCTACTGATGCTAGTACATGGACGGCATAATTAATGCGGGCTACTGGGGTCGGCCATAAAGAAATAAGTAACAATAAGAAAAGGAACTATTAGGACCTACTGTGATAATTTGGTCAAGAGTCAAAGGCCAGGAAGAGCAGCCATCACAATCTATATGTGAATTATTCACACAGTATCTGTGGAAAATTGGTACTTAAATATTTCAGTTTGAAGACCTTCTGATTTAAAAGCTCACACTTCAGTATTTTGCTGAACTGGATCCTCAGTAAGATAAATGCTAATGTTTAGCTATCACCAGGAACAGAAGTTCTTTTTGGAATCTCTCTCATTCCAGTTCCCTGAACTTTGCAGTTACAACATATAACCACACCAACCCTGTTGCAAAAGAGTTTACATTAGACAGCAATGGAGCAGACACACGTCTTAATTCAAACTGGAGATACTTCTCCTGAAAAAAATAGGTGAAACATAGCCAGAGTTAATACTGCCTTTCTCACTCACGCTAACTGGGACCTTCTTCAGTGACTGCAAATGCACAGTAACTCAAGCTCACCATGTAACTCTGCTTTCGCAACTCAATTCCTATCATTTCCTGGGACTGTCCACCATAAAACAATTACATGAAGTATTTCTGTTTGATGTTCTCTAGTTTTAGAAGTGGCTCATATAAAACCAAACTGTTAACACATTACACATCAGATTAATTTTTTTCAGTACTCATTACAACAAAGTCACTATCACTTGTTCATAACAGTGGGGTTTTTTTGGCATGACATTCTTTCCACAGACAGATCAAATAAGATGGCATTACTGCTCTGCACATGTTCAGTGTGCTCCTAGCACCCAGAGGCACAGGACAAGACAAGCCCTCCAGACACCATTGCACACTTCCTAGAATGGCATGAACGGTGCTATTGCCTTTAGTTTGAATATTGGTCCAAACCACCTATCGCCTGCACACAGATGAACAGTGGAATGACACAAAACATCAAGATGACAGCTAACAAAAGGGAGAGGAAGTGTCCTCTCCAGTCAAGCCAAATATATAAATTCACCAGTCAACACTACATTAAGTATCTAACAACAACCACAAAAAAAAAAATATCACTTGAACTTCAACTTCCTTTCAACATGCATAATGATGCTGTTTACAGTATTTTAGCATGTTACCAGCTTTTAATACAATAAATGTGCTCAGCTACTGTTATAGTACTCAGTGTTTAACCCTACGACACCCCTGGCCCAGCACATGTGACTGCTGCCAACAGAACGCACGCTCAGGGAGTTTAAATCTCAGCAGTGAACATGCCTGAACGTTTCCCCTCTCAGTACTGCAAATGCTTGCAATAAATTACTTACAAAGCACAGGCCTGATTCACCACTGCATTACACCATTTGTACACAGCTGACTTCAACAGTTACACTAGTGTAAAAGAAAAGCAGGGGAGGGGTGAAGCAAGCCCTGCATGCAGATAATTAACTATCTTTTTCATTGAACCATAATATACTTTCTCCATAAACTGGCAACAGAACCAATCAGTGTACACATTTCATTTCAAATACAAAGTAATTTTAGGACCTAGCATTATTGTACCATTTGAAATATTCTCTGTTCTCATCAAATGATTCCGCCTGTAATTGATGTCATAAAGAATATCTGTGTTAAGCTGTCTTCATTTCCACAGTTTTCAATCCTTATGATGATCAATTATTTATATACAGACTAGATGAAAGGCAAGATTGTAATGACTCCAAGAGATTTAAGAGCGATATAATAAATCTTGAAAGCAGAACTCAAGTGGGCGATGGTAACAAAAGCCAGTACTGGACAATCATATTTTACTATTTTTAGAAGTTTCCCTTCACCCCCTCCCAAAAAAAGATCACCGAAGCAGCACCTCCCCCTGCAGTCCTTGTCCTTTTGTGCTAGCAATAGATCTTCTGCTTCCCTGTGAGATCCCTGCCACCCTCACCCCTTCCAGTTTATTCTTCCTTAAATAGGGAAAGCATGCATTTGTCGCTGTCCTTATCAGCCCAATCATTTTGGTGGCCAGGATGACTTCACTGAGTGGCAGAGGAAATTCCTTGATCTAATTTTTTAAGAAGTCCTTCTTGTACAAAGTACATTAATACACCTTTAGCACACTAACGATCACTCAGGGCTTCAAAGTTTACATTTGTATCCAAATTTTCCAAAAACATTTGGTTGGCTTTGGTTCAAGGCCACAATAAACATAAGCATTGTCACCAGTCAGTATCCATGTCGTATCTAAGTTGAAAAGGACATACACTTCTCCATACAACTCTCATCAGACTTGAAAAAGAAGTCTGGCAAAAATACCAATGACTTGGATAAATCAAAGATTTGAACCCCTGCTTCCACCTGCCTCCTTTTTCCACAAGAAAAGATTCAACAACTAGGGGTCACCAGTCTATTTTCTGTGATCACACTGAGACATCATGTATGTCTACGCATGTGGGCTCTGGCCTGCTTCCAAGTGGAGCTTCCAGTCACATTTAGGGACATATATCTCTATTAATTGTTCAAACCAGCCAACCTACACCAAAGGATATCCTTTGAATTTCTCTCAAAATATAATAAAGACATCGCCCTAGTCTTACATGTCTTCTTCACACTTGCAGTAATTCTTTGTAGTAACTTGGACACATGCATGAGGTATTAAAATCTGTATTTATAAATGTACGTTGCTATACTGACCAATAATTTGGGCAATCAATTTTGGACAACTGTAAAGAACTGAATTTTCAAATTTGCTCTTCATTGCATGAACCCCAAGCTCAGTTGAAAGCTCTTCAGGTGGGACAACAAAAACAAAGAACCAATAATTTTTCAGAGTTAAGGTCAAAATCTGTGGTTAAATATAGGGCAAATTCCAAAGCTTTTAAGTAGTACAAAAATTCTCACTAGCATTTTGTTTCAACAAGCACTCCAGAATTTTATTACTTATATTAAAAAGATGTACAGTAGGTACTACTAAAGAAAGTGTTTCCTATAGTGGTAGACAAATGATGTGATTAAAAGATTACATATTCTAGGACCAAGTTTTGCAGTAAAAAAATTGGCATTTTCCTCAATTAAGGCTCACAAAATATGGTCCTAGTTGATTTGTATAAGAATAAACATGGCCATGGTTACAATTAGTGCCAAAGTCTTTTGCCAATTTCTTTCTCTTTCTCTCCTTTGGGATTCCTCCTTTTCATAACACACTTGCAAGAAACAATAATTCTTGAAAATGTCTGCAAGGAGTTAATTCTAAACGATAAAGCAATCCAGTCCAGAAAGCAGCCAAGATTGAGCTTATGTCAACAGGTAGAATTTACAGTCCCACAAAAAGAAATGTTTAACAGTCAACTATTTAGCTGCAATAAATTTGACTTTCACTGTGTTGTTCTTATCACTGTGATCTACAGATGAAAAGCAGTATATAGTAGCTAATTATTAATTTTATTTATTACCACAGGCAGGATTTTCTAGTACTATTCTGTTCCTTAATGTGAAACTAGGGATCAAAACTTTATGATGACCTGAAGCTGATTTCTTAACAGTTTCGATTTCCTGCTCTTCATAGTCACCATAAATCTTGTTTTCCTCCTCAAAACTTCAGATGTTTCTAACTTCTTATCTATCAGCCTCTAAAGTGCTTCCAGACTCCCACAAATGTTTTAGCAGACTCCATAGGCCTGCCTGCCACTCTGCCAAGAGTCAGGCCATATATCTCTTTTGGGGGAGTTCCCCACTGAAGAAGCCATAACATGCGAAAAACATGTAAGTAGAGAGGACCCAGAGGCACCCCAGTCCCAGTTGTATTTAAAGTCTGTACCCATGCTGTCAACCTAACTCGCCTAGCATACAAACTGATTGGACAAGCCTTGCTGAAGCTCACCAGGCTAAAGCAAGAGACGAGCTTCAGCAATTCTTCTGTGTCTGCAGTCTCAACATCAGGGAAGGCTACGGCCCATGTCCTCGAGCAACTACTCTGTTATGCTTTGCAGTGGCATTGTATGACTGATCTCAACGTGGATGCGTGAAACTCAGATGATGGATCACAGTGTGCTCTATCGAAAATTTTGATAGCAGAGATGTCATCACATAGGCATTGGTAAGTATCCAGCCTTAAAACTGGTTGTCCTAAAAAAGGAGGGTGGGGACTAAGGAAGGAAAGCACAGGCACTGAAAACAGCAGTATGAAGGAAGGAAAAGGAATTTGCAAAAACATGCTTCATCACAGCTTATGCATTTGAGAATCATAATGAAATATTTTGCATTTGCCCTATCTGTGCTCTTTACAAATCACAGCCACCAGAACAGGTCAATAGAACAGACACTTTTCTGTTCAATGAGACTTTGACACTTGGTTGAATCCCCTGGAAGTGTTCTCAAGCAGCAAAACCAGGACTTTTTCCCAGCTCCACTATCAGCTGTCAGGAATTGTCACACTTCTAGGGAGAGCATGGGGCAAAGTCAGAAGGAAAGGAAAGGGGATTTACAATGCTTACATAGCTGTTAGAGCTGCTTCTGTAATACAAATGCTAACAGCAGTGCAGCTTAGCAAAGTCATTCTTTTGTCCAAAAGTAATCTTTAAAAAAAAGCCATGTAATAAAGGATATCCTGGTACTGAAAAACAAGCAGCGTAACATGGAAAGACAGTGTGGTATGGAATAAGAAATCTCGTATGACACACTGGCTCCTCATGTGAAAAATGGTCTAAGATGCCATTCATTACTTTGGTCTGCAGTTCTTAACGAATACAAAGTGAATATACAAAAAGCTTCTCTCCTTCGATAGCATTATCCTTTCAAGTGTGGCAGTATGTTTGATTAATGTCTAGCAACCTAAGGGATAAGGTGTCACGTTTGCGTTGCATGAAACTTGAAATGACACAGGACTCATTGTCATGTTTCCTGATGGTGCTTTCATGTTCAATTATGTTGGTTTTTAAGCTGGCTGGTTTGTTCCTGCTGTTCGCATAGGCTCATGCAAATAGTTTAGTATTTGGGTCATGTGGCTTTGGTCACATGTGGCAGAGTTTATAGTATTTTATACATTCTTCTATAAATAGGTGCTGAGAATATCCTGCCTCATCTCTGCATTTGACTCCTAGATGCAGCATTCACAGATGAAACTCCCTTGTGTGAAGCAGAGCTGAATGTTTACAGATGTGTTTGACAGAGCTAGCTTTTCTGCTAAAAAACTCTTTCCAAATCATGTTTCTCTTACTAAAACGAGGGAGAGTTCATAAAATGGGAATCTATATTTGATGAGAAACATGCTGCTAAGAAATACCACTACGTTGTGAAACATAGGAAAAAAATGTGAACAGTTGTATGATGTCATTGGACTGTTTTTCTCTAATTTTGTAGAGGTAAACAAATCAGCTGCAACTCTGTTTGTTTAGCTTTCCCCACATCTAGGGCACCCTGTCTCAGTTGGATGCTTCACTAGGTGAAGAATAACTATTTTCCCCAAGGAAGACTGGATGCTCTTTTATGGGCTTAAAAAAATTTTTTTTTGTTAAGTGAACTTTCTGTTCTACCTTCTGCACTGCCCACAGTTTCCAGGGCTTCCTTCTCTTCTCTCTTCCCTGTTTGCAACCCTATGCAATGGAAGTCTGCTGGGAAGCACAGGAATGAAACAGTGTTCTCAGGATTCTTTCTCTCCCCACACACCCTAACATGGCTCTTCACTGCTGATGCAACGGGTTGCACTGATAGTTATAAAATTACCCTTCTGATTATTTTTCCAGACAGATGCTGCTAGGTTGCTTTGTTATATTTGGATGTATTCTTCTTATTATTTACTAACTCACATTTCTCAAGTGCAGGGCCTGCCTAGGATCAGCAAAAGGCAGACAACTCCGCATCTGCTCTCAAGCACCCCCTTCCATTGCTGTTGATTCTCACTACATGCTGCTCCCTCCTTCCCCCTCTCCTAACTCTTCTGTGCCTCAACATTTTTGTCCACTTTGCCAAGTCCCTCAAACATCTGCTTCCTCCACGCCTGCTCTCATGCTCAAGAATGTCTCTGGCAAAAGCCTGTGACCAGAATGACTTTCCCCACCAGAAACCTATTCTTCCCTCTTTTGGTCTCACTCCAGCAGAACACCTCTCCCAGCACAACGAAGTCTCTGGACTGCAGTTTCTAGTGATCTCAATTCAGATATTTTTTGCTTTTCTCTACTTCCCTTTTCACTGCACAAGACTGTGACAATCTCTCAAAAGAAGCTTGAGAGCGCATTACTCGGTCTTCCTCTTAACAGTTTACCTTTGCCTTCAGTGATTACCCCCAAGTCTCTTCTACGTAGTCTCTACTGCAGATGCATAAGCTTCTAATCTGTTTTCCTCCAGCCAGTCCATGACCACCTCCTGAACTTCCCCCTCAGGCTCTGGCTGCACTCTTTTTTACTCTTCTTGCTTAAAGTGGAAATATAGAACAATCTCTTCCTCCTAAACCACACAAACAAACCACCAAGCATATAGAAACAGAACAGCTGATTTCTTTCATTTCTAAGCTCATTCTGTGTTGTCAATATCATTAGATAGAGTTTCTTGTCACACCACTTCCAGTTAAGATCCTCTCTTGTATGGTTTTCCTCGTCACATTTCAATAAAGATGCGGTCATTAGAATTTCAAGTGATCGTTTCCCAGACAAATCCCACAGCCACTTACTTGATTTTCATTCCCTCTGTGCATCATTATTTTCAGCACTCTCCAGTGCATATGTTCAAATAAATATTTACCTTCTCACACCCCTAAGTTCATTGACATCATCATACCCCAATTGTCTTATTTCTTCAGCTGATCCTTTAGAACA
>NW_009601537.1:0-8459 GCF_000690535.1 Cariama cristata | reverse complement strand
TTTCCTCCAGTTTTCTGCGGGATTCTGCTCTGTACCAGATCTAAATAATGTCATCCTTCAATATATTTCAGTCTCTTCTCAAGACTAAAGACTTGTTTGTTGCCTTCTCATGTTCATGGCAGGAATCTTTATTAGCATCACTGAAACCTAACAGATATGTGGCCACCAGCTGAAGTCCAGCATAACTTTAGTATACTCCTCCTTCTTCCTGTTTTAAGCACTTCCCAGCATCTCTTGATTTCAATCACAGTGAACTACCCCACATGATTATTAGCCTCTTTGTCACAAATTTGAGAAGATTCTCTTTCCTTGACCTCTCTAGTCTTCGCATTGAGACTAGGTCTAATTTTCACAACTGAAACTCCTCATAGCTCTCATCCTTTTGCAGCTTGACTGAAAATCCTTCTTTCTTCATCCACCTGAAGTAGCTCTGCCTCACTCTAAACCAAAGCAAGTTACAAAGATCCTTCTTCTAGCATCAGCTCTGGGGCTTCTCTTTAAGTATCTCTTGAGTTGCTGCTCCTTCCTTACCATATTTTCAGGTTTTCTGATGGAACGAGTACAGTGCTCATTTAACTTCTAAGAGGCTTAGAAACATTGACATTAAAACAGCCATGAAAAAACAAACAAAAAATTACTCACCTCCCTCCTTTTTCCCCTAAATTGAGCCAAGCTCATGCAACAGGCAGGAAGGGGTAAAATAGCCTGGGAGACCAAGGCAGCTGGTCTCATCAGACAACCGCACCCAGCTGTTTTATATATGGGACAGGAAGAGGAAATTAGAAGCTAGAGTAGGAGGATAATTCCCTGTTCAGAAGTCTAATGTGAAAAGACTGTTGTATTAAAGGCTGTATTTGTTTGTACTACATAAAGATTTGAACAAATAGGAAGTATTTCCACTGTTGCAGGGAAAAAAGGGGAAAGCATTTTTATTTATGTTTCCTGTAGGTTGTCTCTTTTTCCTCTTTACTATGACACCTTTGCTTTGAATGTGTCTTACCAGGATACCAAAAATTGAAACTGGTTTTGTTGGATTTACCTTCCCAATTCTTTGTCTAGTTCTTATCTGTTTTTCTTTAAACAGTCACTTGTCATAAACTACAAATTATGAAAATTAATATCTCTCTAATTCATATTAATTGGTCTTGACTCTATGCCAATTTAAATAATTCTTCCAACCTAAACTTTACCCACAGGACCACATAGCATGCTTGGTCTCTAAAATACTTATTATTAAATTTCTACGGCCTATCAAACAGCTGGTTTGGACTATCAAAAGGTCAATGGAGCAAGCAGTGATTTCCATCTCCCAGTTTGTGAAGCATTTGGGGAAAATATTGTAACTGGATTGAAATTTTTAACTCAGTTGATATCAGAAGAAGCAACAAGACAAAAATACCTGTTCTTCCCCTGCTCTTGCTCTGTGAATAATATATCTGTTTCTGTGTTATAGTGCTAACTTCTTTCTTTTAATACCTAAGTAAATTCACTAGTTTATAGCAAGAAGCCCTGCTCATAAGGAAAGAGAGGAATACCGAGTCTCCCGTCTTTCTACAGATTACATCATTTTTTCATTAGGCATGGTTTGTATTAGAAGCAATACACAGCTTAGAATTGCCAATCTTGTCATAATTTGCAGCAGAACTGCTGTAAGATGAAGCAAACTAATTTCTAAACCTCATTACATACTATAACTTCATTCTTATTTTTCCTTTCATTAATAGAAAGACACAGTCCATGCTACATTTTCTATGAATCAATGAAGACTAATGGAATCATACTTGAAATGAGAACTAAGTTGAAAATAAATATGGAAATGAGTACAATGTATTTAGAAATTTACCATTACTGCACTGAAAAACTACAGCAACATAATAAAAAAAGGCTCATAATGGCTGCAGATCTATTTCATGGACTCATAGTTTCCCTTTTTATCATAGAATATAACTTTTGAAAATGTTTGAAGTTTCTTACATTTAGTTTCTAAACTCTTGCAAAATGTGCCTTCTGCATAATGAGAAAGTTTAAATGCCAAGATCATTTGGCATTGTGAGAAACAGACATCAATATTTTTACCTAGTTCTCATAATCATTGCCTGTTCAGTGCGTGTAAATTGCTGTATTTTTTCCCTGGAATTTTGTCATCCTTAAAGCTCAGTGTGAGAAAAAATATTTATTGCCATTGATACATCTCAGGGTTTTTTGATAGTGGATGTTGTTAGAATGTCTTCCATTTCACAACATCCAGGGAATGGAGTTTTCTTCAGTTGCACATGCCATCTGTAAGGATGATGCTTCTTTCAAGTTTGGGAAACACAAACAGAAGACTAAGTGGCTCTGCATGATCGAGTTGTCTAGAGAAGTCACTTGCTGCAAACACCTCACAGTGGCTCCACACCAGCTGAGTTTTGATGGCGCTCCACCTTCTATAGGAAGATTTAGGCATATGGTAGATTCCCCGATTTAATCTCCAGCTGTCTCAAAGTAAAACAAGCCTTGTGCTAGGAATCCAAATATTTTCCTGTCAGTGCTGTATATTGTTGTTTACAGCTATGCCAATGCTATTTCTTACTATGATTTTTTTTTTTTTTTTTACTTCTGACAACATCATTACAATGCCAATGAAATGCATTACTTCCAAGTGTTTGGCATCCCTGGAGTATAAATGGAGTATGTGAGCTGCAAATGAGGTTTTCTTCACATACATAGCATTGGCTTCTGTGAGTAACCCTGCTGAAATCACTTGAATGACTTGCTTTTTAAGAAGTCTGGAGGCTTACATACATAGTAGAATTTCACATGAAATATTCTTTAGATTGTTTATCTTTGATGAATACATACTGAATATGGGAGGAGGGGGCAAATTGTTTACAATCATTTTAGCCACAGCTGCTAAATACGATATTAAAATAGATACTTGCATTTATTTGTATCTATGAAGACTTGAAAGCTGAACCAGCGTTCTTAAACGTGTCTTTAAGGACCACCTAGTGGACAAACTTCATACAGCAATTTTATGTAATACTACCTCTGCAGCATTACACACTCCTCTCCTTTGGAAAAAAAAAAAGTATGAATCTATAGAGGGGTGTAAAGGAGAGGGGATGAACTCAGTTAGAGCTTTGTTGCAAGCTTCCAGTAATATTTATCTTCTCTTGATAAATGCCAGTGTAGAAAGAAAATTTCTTTGCCCAAATAGATATATTAAAAAAATTAGTATGTTGACTTTGTTGAATTTTTACATGGCGAAAGACTGCAACAAATGGGCTGTTTAATGAAAAATGTAGAAAACTGTTTTTCTACTAGATATATGTATAAAATTCAGTAAAATATCTGCTTATTTCTAACAGAACCTGCATTCCATGCAACCACTTGTATCTGCAGTCTCCAAACCAGAGTAAACTATAAAGTGGAAGCAAACAGCATCTATATTAAAAACTAATGATGTAAAAAATGTCTTCAGTAATAATGATCTAAAATGTGAGTAACCTCAGACATGCTGCCTTCCTTTATGAAAATTTAAAAATGTATTTTCTCAATTCAACTGCATTCCACATAGTTAGCAATACATACTCACCCTATTACATAAAACATACCTTGTCATGTGCAATGACAAGCTATTGCCTATGTTATAAAGAATAAAGATGTATTTGTTTGTCTTTGTAACAGGATTTCCTCAATTTATCTTCATTCAGATTTGTTAAATATTCATTTATTCATTGCAGAATCTTCCATTTTTTTTTTTTTATTTTGCACCTAGAGAAAGTGTTAATAAGGGACCTTAACTAAAAACCGTATTTTTCTGTCATTTGGTTGTTTCTAAATATAGCAGGAAGCACTTGAATATACACTAAATATACCAGGAAGCACAGCTTGATGGAGGTACTTTTTCCTCTTGTCCTTTCTATCACTGGCACAAAGCAGCGTATTTTGTAAAATCTTAAAAAAGGGTTTGATGCTTTGTGCTACTTATTCTGCTATCTTACAGATTCTGAAAATAAGGCCATTACTGTGCAGCAGGAAAATAAATGAATTTTTGCATAGCATTCTCCATGGCATTAAATGGTTATTTCTCATTATTCCTTATAAAACAACCCCTTCCTATCTCAGAGACGCCCTCTATACCCTTTATATGGTCCAGGGCCAACCAGCTTAGGGAAAAGTGTTTGTGCTCAAGAAGAATATGGTATCATGGAAATTCACATGGACCCAGTTCTTTCTGTGGAACATTCTACTGTTGGAGAAGCAGAAGACAGAGAAAAAAAAAAGTGCCAAAAACCCCAAGTGCCCATCATGTTTGAAGCTGGAGTCCTTGTGTGAGTGCAAAAAACATGCTTTAGCAGCTATCTCTTCGTAGAAGCTGAAGTGGGCTAGTTCTGGCCAATAGGCAATTTAGAATTTGAACGTTTGCTAATGAAAGGAAAAGCTTTCAAAAAATTAATGTGAATGGAGGTAGGGTCAGAATTGAGCCACAAACACACATCTCATCAGATTTTAGACATGGTAATGATTCAAATTAAAACAGTTTACTGTTTTACAATTTACTTCTGTTTTTACTGTTTTACAAATTACTCCTCTGCTGTCTTAGATATGGCCACAGTCCTCTAAGGAGGTCTGTCTCTCTTGGCCTGAATGCTGTTCTCATGTTGGGGTTGTGCCACATAACCAGGACTAATCAGAGTCTGATTAATCTGAACCCCTAGTAATGGGAGAGAGGGAGGGTGGGAATGGCCCAGACTATTTGATCCCTACCCTACAGTGGACTCGTGGGACGTCTGGGACTTCTTGTCACCTGACACTTGTGAATCCCTCCATGAGTTCATCATCTCCCCTTTGCCCGTGAGGTCTTGGTTCAATGAAGATTTGGATAGGTGGCTCCGAGGATAAGGGAGGTTCGTCAGCTGCATTCCTACAGGCTGGATTTTACCTGTGGGATTAGAAAAGGATATGTCACACTCTAAATTTTGGAAAAAAATCTTTTCTTCAAAACAACACATAGAATGCATTCCCACTCACTTGAAACACAGAGCCAGTGGATGAGAACCAGGAATGAAAACAATTATAAATAGCCCAGCATAGTTGCACTGAACACAAACCGAATAAAGTGGAGATCAACAAGGAAGCAACGTAGCTCATTTAAGTCTACTTGATACTGAAAGGGTTTCTGTATGTATGAACTGCAATTGCTTCAGGAATATGGGTGATGCCAAGATCTTTGTCATCCTTAAATAATATATATGTAATTATTGGGAGGGGATTGGAAAGTCAGGTGTAAATCAGCTTAAAAAATCTCCCTGGTGTCCAGAGCCTGAGTTACTCTGAAGCCTCTGGTAAGCCTGCTAAGTTACTGTAGTCAAACAGAGGACTGTATAAATCACACAAATATCATTGTGTGTCGTCCCCCCCCCCAATCATGCTAGGGGCCAGGACGCTGCTTGGACTCCTCAGCACCTCCATCTAGAACCCCTGCTCCTCAGCACACATACCGTGCACTGGAGTTTGGAAGATCTCTACAGAGCTTATTCCACATTCACTACATCAAAGGAATCCTTTCGCTACAGAACTGGGACTTTTATGACTCCTTTCTGCTACATTAAAGGGACTGGATTAAGGATCTTCACCATTTGTGCAAGAGACTTCCTTCTTCTGTGCTTACTTGGGGTTAAACAAACAACGTATTTTTATATGGCCCTCAAAACCAGCTTGAAAGGACCAGAAAATCAGCTGCAGCAAGCTGTGTTCTGCTACCAGCAGCAAAACAGAGGAAGACTTCAACATCTGTGATTTTATTTAGAACAACTGTGCCTAGGACAATTGCTACAACTGCTGGTTGACAGGCAAAGAAATCTCACTTGCCTGTTCAAATTCAGTTCAGCAGTCTGAAAGGACTGGTAAGTGTGATCATCTGAGGGTCACCCATATAAAAGAAGTTTGCAACTCTAATGGAGATTCTCTTACATAAAGGCCACTGTCACCAGTACATCTTCATGGCTGGGTTAGCAGAAGGTAGCATCCCTGCCACTGTTTGGTTTTTTTATATTTTTTATTCAGGATGGACACACCTTGGGTGAATATTCACATTGCTGCTGTTCATGTTTTATTTATCCTATGGATAAATTCACAAATGGGGTTGGAATTAACACTCATAAGAAAGAGAACAAGTCCCTGATGAACTCCAATTTAATCTGTCTAGTAGAGAAACAGTTACACATTCTTGGGAGTGGAGATTGGCTTCGATATGCCAAATTTTGCAGTAGTTGCAAGATGCTCTTTTGTTCTTTATGTCTTTATTCATGTCAGGCCATGACATCAACTGCACACAGCAGGTTTTGGGACCCTGACACCTTTCCTATAGCAGGGTTTAGAATGTCCATAAAACATGGGATTGTTCATTCCTAAAACCAAGGAAATCAGTAAAGCTGTTAAATGTGGTGAATTAGCCAAAACATAAAACCAAAAGAAAAACCTTGTATTCATGAATTCTGAATTACTGAAGGTTAGCAGGCTGGTGGCCACCAACTGCAGCTTAACATGTTGGTTTGTCTGTTTTATAAAGAAATTTTGAACTCATGGATATTCTAGCCAAATTCTAGCTGGAACTGGCAAATTTCATACTTTTAAGGACCATGACAAGTGCATAGGTAAACCCATGAGGGATGATTTAAACCTGTCTAGAAATGGTTGTCATTACACACTTGTCGGTGATCTGCTGCCAGAGTAGACCACTGCAGTGTGTGCCTCTGTGTGTGTGTACGAGGAGGCAAAACCAAAACACAGTCAGCTCCCAATCTCTCCCTGCTGCTACTCTAAGGTTTTCCCATAGAGTGCCACTGCTTCTTGCACCAGTGCTGCTGGTATTGACCAATGTAGATTTGTCATTTGAACTGCAAAATTTTAAAGGTGAATTTACACAGCAGTTCGCTCTGATGAGAAGAGTTCCAAAGGTCCCTTCAGGCCAAAGTACATTCACAGCACTCTCCAAGTGTCTCATTTTATTAGGGAAACACAAGACACCTCTCCCTGTAAACTCAGGTGAAGGGCCATAGTCAGCTATTTTGGAAAGTTCATGGACTAAGGAAGAAAGGAGATGCGAAGAAGAATATGTTCTTGTTTATAATGTAACATCAAGCTGTCACTAGTTCCTTCTACAAGTTGCAGAAGGCATCATAGACCAAAAGCCCTGCAGTGTCTGGCTGGTGACAGCTGTGGCTGTGTAAAGACCTTTCAGGGCATGAACGAGGGACTGCATTCTGCTCCCCTCCACCTCAGTTTTGGAAGGAGGAAGGGCATAAATCCAAGAACCTCTCCCATTCCTGCCCTCTTAACCATGGCAGCATTCCCAGAGGGAAAATCCCACACAGCATAGGTGAGGACCTGCCTCTAAAACGGGGCTTGAGCTGAACTACATGGTTTTGCTGTAGCTGTTCTGTCATTTTGAACAATTCAGAAAGAGACAACATCTAATTCTTTAACACACCCTCAATCAGGTTGAGTAGTTTTCCTATAACAGTTAAAAAGCTTGATTCTGTACTGGTTTGCATTGAGCCTACCTTTTAAAATCAACAGTTTACATCAGAGTACAATTGGGTCTTTTATTTGCCTAAGACACTGAGCATCTTTCAGCTTTGCACACAATTGTCATGACAAATCATTCCTACTATAAGCTTTTCATGTCCTCACTTCCATTTTTCTTCACGTTTTTTCATTAAGCGTTCAGAATACCCCCGCACACGCAAGTGGTTGCAAGCGGCAGTGCTGTAGGGATCTATCTAAATGTGGCCTGTTGCTGAACAGCGGCCCTAGCCAGAAAGGCCCCTTTCACTTTAAACCTGAAATATCCCTGAAGAGGCATTGCCAAGTGTGACACATGGTACTGTGATGAACCTGCCCTTGGGTTGCTGCGGGCACTGTCCTTGCCCCCCTTTCAATGGAAGGGTGACTGGCAGGGGAATGCCACCCTGTCACTCAGGGCTGCCCTGGGGACGGGAAGCCATCTTCCAGTCAGGACCAGGCAATGCCATCAAACATGCTCATGAACAGCATGGCCTAAACTCATCTCCACGGACCACAATCAGGGATAAATTGGAAGAAGGGATAAGTTACATGATGAAAAATGGCTCTCAATGGGATCTTCCCACAAAGGCACCAGAAAAGGGTGTAAGTTTCCCCCGTTTTGACTCCCCTCTAAATCTGACTGCAGGTTTAAGAGAATGAGAAAAAACAAAAGCACCTGCTGGGCATTTACACATTACGCCACCTCCTCCTGTCCTCCAGCTTCTGAATATCTGGCAGCCCAGCGCACTCTGCCATTTCTACAGCAGCAAAATCTGTCTTCATCTGCTATTTCTAGGACAAGCCCTTGTTCAGCATTCTTATCACTTTTCTGTCCCTGATTTGATTTTCTCTTTGCCCCCAAATTCAATTTTCCAGCAAATTATCCCAGCTGCTCGTGAAGGCTC
>NW_009601536.1:232-2650 GCF_000690535.1 Cariama cristata | reverse complement strand
CCCGGGGTACTGTAGGGAGGAGGATGGGAAAGTATCGAGCTTCTGCTTTCCAGAAGAGAATGATGTCACCAGACGATTGGGTTTGAGTGCATTGCACAATGTATACGTAAAATTGTTGACCGATTACAAAGCCCACGCTACAGAGAGCGCCGAAGCTGGTGGACACGGCTGCGTACATCGGAAATGCACGGCACGGTGGAGAAAAGGGAGCTGGGGCTGGGGGCTGGGGGTTAGACCCCTCTGGGTGGGTCTGAGCACGCTCTCGCGTCCCACCGAGTGATGACACCCAAGGGAGGAGCAGAGCCGGGGCTCAGGGTGGCACTGGGTGCACCACAGTCCCAAAAGCCGACCCTTCAAGGAGCAAGCCCTGAGCCCCGGAGCAGCCCCATCACGCTGGGGGTTTGGAGATGGCTGGTGGGGACACGGCCGGGGCAGGAGGGGATGGTGGCGAAGGACGTGCTCCCCTGGCATCCTGGGACCTAGAGAAACCCCCAGGAGGCAAACTGTTGTGTTTTTTTTCTGTGTGGAAAGCAGAGCCTGGGTACTCAGAGACACAAACCCCGGCTGCTGGGGGGGCAGCGGCGAGGTAGCAGGGCTGCAACGTGATGCTGGGAAACGATACAGTCAACGGAGCTGCTGTAATGACAGCACGAACCAGACATCATATGGTGTTGATTTAGTGCTCGAATATGAAGAATAGGGGAAAGGGAGGAAAACAACGCCAAACAAACCTCAAACCCCACGAGTTTATAATGGCGCTTTGTGCAAACACGTCGCTTTTATTCCGAGAAGCAAGCAGCGTTCCTCCCGCTGCCCGTTCAGGGCTGCAATTAATCTGGTTTCATCAAACCGAAAACCAAGTCCCCAACTCTCTGCCCTTTGTGGAGTCTTAAACGTGTGAGCAACTCAATGCTGCTTTGTAAAATGCTGGTGAAGACAAAGCAAATGCAAGCATCCTTCGGGGTGCTTTGCCCCACAGGGGAATTCAGTTCAGGATTCAGTTTTTCCCCACAAAGGTTTTAATGATGTTTTTATCGTTTGAGGCACCCCATGAGCTTCCAGAAGTGTGGGCCAGCATCGCCCTCGGAAACATTTCAAGTCTTCTGCTGTTTTCTAAAAATCGTGTGTTTGGGATGCTGTGAGAGGTGCTCTTGCTGGGGGACACTACAGACCGTGACCACCAGCTGCAGAGGGCTCTGGATTTTAATCGGATACCCGAGTTTGGACTGAATTATTTTTTGCAAACCACTCTATTAAAAATTCGACACAGATACAAGCGTCCCTTGAAATGCTCTGTGACTGAGGGTGTCCTGCTGCCCCGTCAGCCTGCTTGGGGGAAACACGGGAGCTCAGCTAAGACCACCCTGTAAACCAAAGCCGATTTAGAAATCGGAGCCATCAGTAGCGTGTGGAGTTTGAATCGCCCGTGCCGAGTCCCCTCAGTGAAGGCAGAGGCAGACCTGTGTTTGGCGAAGAGGTAATTAGAAGAGATCCCAGACCCTTAACTTCATTACTGCAGCTGTGATCAATAGCAGCCGCGACAGCAGCGTGGAGCATCACTAGGGAGGATGGATGTGGGGTCCTAGCCCGTCAGTGATTTCCCACCTCCAGGACCAGCTCTCGGTAGCTGAAAAGGGAATTAAAGTTAATTTCCAGCCACTACCTGCTCCACAAAGCAGGTACCTCCAAAAAGCAGGGAGTTCAAGCTTGCATTGGGAAAAGGAGCCGCAGAGCCCCATGGCGCGGGCCCAGGGCTGGAGAGCCAGTGGAGCGGTGGTGGGGATAACACGGCTGCGGGTTTACGGACACCGCGCGTCTGTGCCGCACCATCGCCCCTGCTCTCCCATTACAGACACCCCTTGATCTACTCCGTAGACAGACGTTACGATGCTTGGTTACCTTACGAAATGCTCCATCTAAGAAATAATACTCCAGTGAAGTCACATTACTCTGTTTAGGATTTTTTGGGTTAATTCGTTACCTGGCTGGGCTGTGTTTGGCACCCACTGGGCCGTGGCAGGGATGCCAGAGAGCAATTGCCACTACACAGCTCCTGCTCTTCCTGCCGCCACCCGCCTCCCCAGCCCCTACGTGGCCGAGTGTACGTCCTGATGGGGTTTTTCCCTTAATAACTAAATTAACGTGCCAGTGGCAAATGCTACTAATAGTCGGAAGCAGTCAGAGAGCTTGTTCTTGCAGCTGGAAGAGACCAGCGATGTCGAGCTGGCTCCTCCTGTGAGATGCTGAAGATGGCAGCATGGACCGGGAAAAGCGAACGGGACGGCAGCAAACCTCTTTTCCCTTCCAAAAAAAAAAATAAAAATAATGACTTTATTGATTTTTCTTGCTATAGGCCAGGAGCGAAAAATAAATGAACCCCGAAGCTCGCAAACTCCGGTCTTATAAACCTTGAGAAAA
>NW_009601536.1:0-209 GCF_000690535.1 Cariama cristata | reverse complement strand
TGCTGGTGGGGCACAGCAGGGTTTGACGCAGCTCCTTTACGGCCACCCAAGCCGGGCGTGGAGCTCGCGTGGATGCTCCCCTTCCCACCCTGAAGAGGATACACTTTGGAGATACTTTTGGCTCGGAGTATTTCATTCAACCAGCTTTCCGAGGTTTTACTCTGCCCCACGCCGTGGCGGTTCCTGGCTGCTCCCTCCCTCGCACAAGC
>NW_009601535.1:0-262 GCF_000690535.1 Cariama cristata | reverse complement strand
GGGGAGCTGCGTGTTGGCACGGTGCTCGCGATAACCAGATAACCATCGCCTCCTCCTCCCCAGGGGAGAGCGTGCCGGTGCCAGAGCCGGAGGAGCTCTTCCCTACCCTGTGGTGGATGCCCGTGAGGGTGGTGGGCACGCCAGTGTGGGCCCCTCCGGAGGCTGTGGGCACCTGCTTGGCCAGAGCCCCCCCAAACCCAGCTCCCGTTCACAAGGTGGTACAAGGACGGCCAGGGGCCAAACGGTGGGGGCTGTAACAGTG
>NW_009601534.1:0-2418 GCF_000690535.1 Cariama cristata | reverse complement strand
AGGGCGAGGGCCCCCGAATCCTTCCCGAGAGTACTTGGGGAAGCCGTAAGAAAGCGTTTCCACATGCGGAGAGCTATAACAGACAGCGGCCGATGATCTTCCGCTAAAGCATGTAATTTGGAGGCGGTAACAAGGTCAGTAATGTGTCTGAGAAACCAACAAGCATTAATCTGCCAGAGACAGTCTATCGCTCTGCTCTTCCCTGGCCAGTAATCCAGTTTTCTGTTTGAAATGCTTTTTATTGACTGTAGATGTCATTGCATGTGGCTCTTGCCGGTCCCTTATGATCCCATCACATGCAGATGGATGTGGGATGCGGAGCAGACAGAGAATTTTACTCTAAGGGCAGTGCCTGCTCTGTGGTCCCCCGGGGCTCTGAAGTGAATTGTGCCACAGAAATACACAGTTGCGGTAAATATAGCTGCCCTGGGTGGGGGGTGTCCCGTTTACTGGCAGTCTGTGATTGCCAAAGAGGTTGCCAGGCTGGAGGAGCTGAATCACTGCACCAGTTCAGCTCTCCTGTGTTACCGGCTGGATTGGGCCATGCTGCCCTGGAGCGATGCTCAGCACGTCTGGCTCAGCACCGGTGCTGGGGGGTCTGTGCTTTGCTCTTATTTCCCTGTAGGGTCCTGTGCCCCATTTAGCATCCCCAGCCCCTATCAAGCCTCTGTACCCCCAGCTCCCCATCCTCCCCCCCAGTGTCCCCCCACTTCCTGGGGGCACCCAGCTCCCCGCCTCCGCCCCGTCTGAGGGGAGCTCAGCCCCGCTCATCCCATCCCAAAGCAGCGACCCCAAAACCGTGCAGCTTCCAGCCCAACACCCCGACAATCTCCGCTCACTGCCCGCGGCTGCAGCGTTGGCCGTGGCCAGGGCAGGACCGAGTGGGCTGGTGTGCAGGGGCGAGGGGGGCCGTACCCGCCGGGAGGGTACATCCCTCTGCCGAGACCCTGCTTCTCCCTTTCCTGAAGATTTCCTGGCTTTGAAAAAGAGCCAAAGCGCTTTGGGCAGCCCAAGGCCTGAGCTGCAGGAGCTGCTGCCGGGCCGGTGCGATACCTGTGGGCTGCTTTCTGCAAAGATGCACAGAAATCGTTCGTCTGTGCGACAGGGCTGCTGCATCGCAGACACGATGAGTTTGGGGATTTATGTCTTGCCTTGTGCAGGGTATTGGGTTGAGGTTCAGGGCTTTCTGCTTTTGGGCATCCACCCTTGACAGATTAAGACAGATTTTTGATCTAATCTGGATTTAAGACCAATTTGTTCTCTGCTCGTATTCAGAAGATCTCATCGCGATGCTGGCTCCCTGCCGTCCCTGCACCGTGCCAGCAGAGTAACCGAGATTCAGCGTCCCAGGGTGGAAACCAAAGGGCAGAGACGATGTCTCGTCTCTTGATTGAGGCAGGGAAGGGCACGACTGGGAGCGGAGGGGGACAGTTGTACCCCCAAGCTGGGGAGATCCTGGGCACGGGGCGGGGGATCCCCGCAGATGCAGTGCGGCTCTGCCCACCGCTGAGATGCCCCATGCCACGCTTTCCCCCGAGAAAACATCGCCAACACAAAGCGAGCATCGCTCTTCTGTAACTGCCTCTGTAAAATTCCTTGCCGGCTTTTCCTGCCCAATGCACCAGAAATCCCGAGCCTGGCATGCACCTTCCCTGTGACTCAGCATCCTTCAAAAACCACCTGAATGTCTGCTGGCCAAAAAAAAGTTAGGACGAATCTAACAATTTCTGATCGGCCACAACTGTTTCATAATATTTGTAAAATTCAGCATCTATCTGTTTTTTTCATGCGTGCCAGTGCAGTTAATGATCACTTCCCTGCAGTCTAGACATTATGATGAAGTTAAACCGCTGCCTTGCTCCGTACATGACACTAATTACTGGTTTTGAAATGTCTCGATGCCACCGAGCTGCACTGGCTTTGCAGGGCTCTCAGGGAGTCAAGTGTAACCGGTTTTTACCATTTTCCGGTTTAATTAGCGGTGAAAGGGTTGGTGGGCACTGCCTTCACCAGTCAGTCCTCACTGGTGCGCGGATGGTCCCGCTGGGGCCGGGAGCTGTGTTGCGGTTTCTCCTCGTCGGTGCCGCCAGCCCAGCTGCCCCGTTACTTGCCTGCGGGTTTTGCTGGGTGTGCGGGGTGTCCCGGTCCGGGTGAACCCACCGGGAGCATCTCGCTGGCAAGACGCGGAGGGTTCTGCAACGCCATCGCCTCTAGGGCTGAGGATTGCCGTTAATGTACGAGCTTTACCGGCTTGGCAACATTTTGATGAGGAATTGCTGTTGTCTTCCAGGACGTGTCGGGGAACGCAGCGTTTTTGGCCTTCACTCCCTTCGGTTTTGTTGTTCTGCAGGGAAACAAGAGAGTTCACTTCATCAAGTGGTGAGTTCCCGCCTCGGCATCACCCGCGGTGCCCTGCTC
>NW_009601533.1:12983-18501 GCF_000690535.1 Cariama cristata | reverse complement strand
TGGCCTGCCGGCCCGAGGTGGTGGGCAGCAGGAGCAGCCTGCCCCCTGACAGAGCACAGAAGGCTCAGGCACCCCGCTGAGGCCTGTTGGAGCGTTGCTGGGTGCCTCTCGAGGGAGGTGATGGGCCTCGGGCACACCTCCACGGTTGCCTGCCGCATCAGAGTGCAGTGGTTCTGTGAGCAGTACCCCACCATGAAGAGGAGGGGCTGTTGGCACAGCTCTAGGCCTGGTCCCTGCCCACGTGTTGCAGAGTCACGGTTTGAGAGAAAATCCCCCAGATGTTCTGGTGCCATGTTTGGCCCTGCTTCTGCACCTTTCTGCTTTTCTGCTTCTCCACACATCTGGTACGGAGCGTGGCAAGAAAAAGGGGGAAACTCTGACTCAGACACTTGCTTGTCTTCTCTCCAGTGCTCATGTTTAGTGTTGGGCAATTTAAAAATGTACTTTATAAAACAGTGATTTTCTTTTTTTAAAGTACATTTTACTAGTTTGTTACTATCATTTTTATACTCTGCTTTATGCACATGTTCAAGCAGCCAAGTTCTTCCAGCACAAATGCTCATGAAAAGTGAATTTCAAGAATGTATCTGTAAATATTAAAATCACATTTTAAGGGGGTATGTGCTACACGACAGAGGTATTTGCATGCTCATCCACTTTAGGTTCAGAAACGATTTCTCAAGACTTATGCAAACAGTTACAACTTAAAACTATTTGAATAGCAAATACTAGTTTTTGAATGCACACAGGGAACATTGGTGATTGATACGTAGCATTAAAAACAGTGCGCAAGGAAAAAGAATGAGGCAAGCTTCTTCAAACAGTGAATGTACTTGAAGACATCAGGACTCACTCATGCATATTGAACTCAGGGAAAAAGGATAAATCCATTACATAAATTACCTGTTGCAGATTCTTTGCTTGCTTCCACTCCTTTGCAGTGCGAAGCATGGACGGAAGCATGGGAGCCATGTTAGATCCAGTGGAGTTGCAAAGGAGATCAGGAGCCAGCAGCAGCAGCTTCCCCATTTTGGAGCCTGCAGGAGAGTGCAGTGCTGGCCCCTGTGACGTTTAATGATGGGCCTGGTAAGACCCATCAGTATAGAGAGCGTAAGGGCACAATGCCTAAGAGCTAAGGACCAGGGCAAGAGCTACTGAAACATCCTGTAAGGGAAGAAAGTTATAAGGAATGGAAAATCCTGCCAAAAACTCAAAGCAGACAAAAAAGCAGATCTAGCTGAATCTGAGCAAGGAGCATGTGTGTGGGTGTCAGGACCTGTCAAAAACAAAATAGGGAAGTGGATGTAAGAAGCAACAATCCAATCTATTCTGATCCATTTTTATTTATATACTGCTGACGGAAAGCCCTCCAAATGCTTTCTGCTGCTTGGGTAAAAATCCAATTCAATGCATTTATAAAATTCAAGAGAAAGCAAGAGGTGATGGCAGACTGACACAGCCCCTTCCCGTGTCTCCCTCTCAGCCACCCTGAGGAAGAGGAGCCAGAAGGTTTGCAAAATCCATCATTAAAAGGCAAAAAGAGAGCTAACACAGAGAGAGAAAGGGAAGACAGTGAATCTTGGGCCAGGTGGGTAGGGAGGTGATAGAGCAGCGGGATACAGCGAGTCCCATGTGAGAAGTGATAGCAGGGTAGCAGTGGACTGGACAAAGCACCAGAAAGACCCTGGTAGTGGGTGAGAGGCTGTAAATCATAGTGAACTCCTGCGTAACCTTGTCATATATCAAACATCTATATCAAAGACCTATCTAACTGGGCACAGGTAGGTGTGAACAACAGCACAGAAGGAGTCTGGAGGCAAATCAGGAGAGCAGCTGCCTAACACAGTGCTTAATTCAACTGCAGAGGCACTAGTCTCTGGCTGGCTGCATTTCTCAGCCCACACAACTGGCTGGTGGAGACCGAGCGACACCGTTCCCAGCCAGCGGAATAAGGGACACAATTTCTTCTCTCTCCAGAACAGTGTTTACTGGCTACATTTCATAGCCTTTCACTGTCTCATTTTCAGTGGTCTTGAGGACAGAATCCTCTTATTTAAGCAAGGGCTGCTCTCAAGGAGCTGACTGGCACCTGTGGCTGCCAACTTGCTCTGCCACTGCTTTGCATTGGCAACTTCCAGCCAACAAAAACAAAATCATGTGCAGCATTTTTCTCCTCTAACAAAAGGAGCAATACTACCCACTGTTGCCCAGGTACGGGAAGATTTAGACAGAGGTCCTTCTTCCCATGCAGTCGGTAAGACATGATTTTTCATAAGGTGCAAAAAGCAGCGCCTCATGATGTGCCAAGTCATGCATGACAGCATGACGGAGGCTTTGCAGTTAGGAAAAGCACTAACCGCTGGTTTGGAAAATGTCTTCTGGCTTTCCCAGAGCCATTGCCCAAGACAATACCAACAGGAAACACTAACTGGGGAGCTGCAGAGAGATCCTGTTTATGCATGGTGTCACTGCCACTTTCAGTCACTTTGTTCTGCAGTGGCAAGATAGTGACCTGGACCCCCTCAGTCAGAACCTGCTTTTGCCTTTGGCCCGTTGAATAAATGAAGCCAGATATTTCCACCGGTCTTCTTGGGGCCACACAGAGGCTTTGCATGCTCTGCTTTGCTGTCAGAATCCTCACTGTGAGCAACTGGCTGATCCAGAGCAGCTCAGGGCATGTCAGGTTTTCTGTGCTTTTGCACGCCACTCTCTGGCTAACTGTCTAGAGTGCTTATTCTGTCCGTTAGCTTTTCCATCACTGCAATATTCAAGCGCTTCCACCCTGTTCAGGACTCTTGCATAAAGACATTTTTTTCCTGTAGGCTAGACTCACTGCAATTATCTATACACAAACTGATCACTCATGTGTTGTTGTGTCACAGCCACAAATTCATGTGCAAGAGCCAACCCTTTTAGATTCACATTATATTTTAACTCATTATCACTTTTCTGAAACTGCATTTTCCTACCAGAGTACTTTTTCTCAAGTAAAAAAAGCAAACCAAGAAACCCAACCTTCAAAACGTTGAATTAATTTTCTCTTGCTGCAATATCTTTCACTGAGCAAAGTCACCTTGGGCAAGTAATTAATGCCTCACTTTCCTCACTAGAAAAATGGAAACAATAATATTTTTCCATCTTGATATCTTTAGGATGGAAAATGTTGCTACTTATTATTTATTATAATGTTTGACACCAAAATTTAATAACATAAACCTCGAACCTGAAGGGAAAATGTAAAAAGCAAAGGTAAGGAGAATACAGAGTGCTGCTGTGGTTGTGTGTTTTGAAGATGCTGGAAATTTCTTGTAGTCTGTTGAATAGTGTTTGTCAAACGCTGATGCAGAGCTGGCTGAGTCGCTTTTGCACAAGGTCAAGAGAGGGCCAGAAAACACAGCAGATCTTACTCCAGACATCCATCTGGTTTTGCAGTTTTTGAGATCTGAGGAATGTTTTGCTATTGCAGTTGGATGTAGGGTTGAGCTCACCTAACATTTAGAAGTGTTTGGACCTCAGGGTTTCCTTTAGGTCTGACTCCAATGTTTTGCTTGTAGCATTGCCTTAGAAGAACAGGCAGGATCCTCCTTGAACATCTGTGCCTTGTGCTGTGTCTGGTAACAATTAGCACCGCCTCTGAGTGCACACTAATGATCAGTATATGCTCACAGGATGTTGAAACTAGACATAACTGAACAATGTTCAGTTATTTGGGAGACAAAAGTAATATGCTAAGTACTTCCTCCCTCCCCAGAGGTATAGATGCTTTAAGTATAATTTTAGTATCTGCATTACCTTTGAGGTGTTCTTATTGCAGGGGGATAAAATAAGGGCCAACTACAGCCACCTGTCCTTCCACACAAGCTTTGTTCTGACTCAGATTTGTGGAGACACTTTTCCCACACTCTTCACCCCAAACATGTGGCCTTCCTCTTCCCCTAGTAATGCGGCTTTGGGGTAAGACGCAGTGGAGTGGAACAAACTAGAGCCTGAAGTTGACAGAAGCACTGTATCTGTCCCCCTTTGCCTTCTCTGCCACTCTTGTCAAAGGCTTGTCTATACTTTCTTCCCTTTCATCCAAGCCCTGGACTCACAGCTTTAAACATCACTCACGAGCATCACATTACTTATTCTTCATGAGTGCCAGAGCTTGTCTGACATCCTGTGCCTGCACTGCCCATTGGACTGTAAGTTCTCCAGGGCACAATGTTCCACATAGGGCTCAGCCTATGGCTGGTTCTTGGGCAGTGCTGGAAAAAAACCCATGATTAACAATAATAATGCAACTCCTTCAATGCGCACATGAGTATCAAATGACCTGTGTATTACTATCATAGCTTAAAATGGTGCCTTTTTGTAGAGCTGCACCGACTACTGTCTCATATTAATGCACCTTGAACTGGTCTGTAGAGGAAGGCTGGATTGCAAAGGTCTCCATCCTAAGTGTCGCTGGGAAGACTCCTAGCTATGAATTCCAAAATGCCATTCTTAGCATTGCATCCACACAGTTTTGCATACTCATAGTAATTGCCTCTGTTGACGTAAAAAAAAAAAAAAAAAAGCATGTTTATGAAATAATAGTACATATCAGGGAAAAAAGACAACAACAAATAGATGACAAGAGAGTAGAAACTCTCTGGAGTGGAGCACAGGGGAAGACAGTGTTTCACGCACATTCTTTTATTCTGTGGCTCCTTTCCACATCCCCACAGCACCCCCAACTCTGTAAGTCCTGAGCAGGGCTGACCTTGCTGAACATGTGAGATCTGACAAGAGCGCAGCACACAGCAGCATGGCTGCAGGCTAATGCTTTTATTTTTGTAACCGTGTATTCCTAAGAGCATGGTAACAGGAGTTGGGGATCAAATCCATCCTTCTTGCATAACTGAACATAGTATTCCCACTAGGCTACCTGGCAAGAGATCAAACATCCCATATCAGGCCTTTAAAAAAATAAAGGGAGAAATATTAAGAACAGCCATGGCCGTAAGAGAAAAGCAACAAGTGTTCTAAGACGTCCACTTAACCATGCTCCTAACAGACACAAATTGCTTGTTTAATTTTAAATTGAACACATACAAGACTCACAGAATCTGCAGCACCCTCAGACACCTAGCTATTTGCCATGCAATCCTAGTTACCGTTGCATATTCAAAGCAAAACCTAGCTATTCAAACCTTCTCCACTTTTGTTTCAGACATGAACCCCATTGCGGCCATTCTTCTATTGCTATAATGAAGTTAGGAGTTGTCACTAACTGACTAATCCCCCTCTGCCACATGAAGAGGGCATTAACCCAAGGATTAAGGAGCCAGCTACAACTACCAGCTATCATGTTGGTAAGTCATCGTGAACATTATTCTTCTTTTCATTCTGACCACCTCCATTAAGTTCCTTTAGAACAATGTGGGTGCTAAATATCAGACCTTGTTTCCAAAAAAATTGAAGTGGTTTTGTGTTTGTTTTTTTTTTTTTTTTCCATTCTGAAAGGCTCAAATAAATGTCAGCATTCTGATGAAAA
>NW_009601533.1:0-12963 GCF_000690535.1 Cariama cristata | reverse complement strand
TTGGGGCATGCCTTTTTTTTTCCCTAAACCTTCTGGATTTTAAATCAAAAAAAAAAAAAAAAAAAAACAACAAAAAAACCCATGGAATTTTCAAGAACATTTCTTCCTTTTTTAAAAATAGATCTTTTAAAAATTCATGTTTTTCAAATCACGTATATTTAAACTGGGAACTTTTAATAGTATTTTATCAGTTTCTGACATTAGCTTCAATGTTTTTTAAATGTGCATTTTAATGCTTCAAGACATAAGTCATTGCTGGATACAAATTAGGGGATTTCTGAATATATCTGGAAAGTTAATAAAAAGAGAAGCATGAAAAGAGATGCAAGACCCTATGTTAAAGATTAGAGTTAAATATAACTGGAGAGAGAGAAAGATGTTCTATTAAAAGCCTACTGAAAATATTAGTGTATCTTAAGAACCTACTGACAAATGCTTGTCTAAATAGGGACAGCAGGACATTCAATACATTTTAGGACAGTCTGTTTCCAAGTAGAATAATGAAGAGTGAAAGAAAAAAAAAAAAGGCAGCTTTCATGAAATAATTAATTTTAATTATTGTCATCATCAATTAGGACTCAGTCCTGCACCATTTAATTGTACTTTTGACATTGCCTCCTATAAACATATTTCAGAAAATGAAGTAATATGTGGTAAAGAAAAATTTACACTGAAAAGAATTCTTTAATAAAAGCTTGTTCCTGCAGAGTTGGTTTCAAGCTGGAAAGAATTTTTCATCTTTTCAAATTTAAAAACTAAATGACAGAAATCAATATTCCCTGGGAATGAGAATCACCCCTGTGAGAAGAAGTTCATCCAAACTCTTTGCTGTCGATGGCAAGCTCCTATTTTAGGATTTAAGTGGGTGTTCAAATGGCTGGGTTGTGTGAATAATTGATTATTTGATTCAGTTGTTGAACCAAAAAATTAAACTCTGCTTTTTTTCTGAAGTCAACCCCAAAACACTGTTTTCAGTGTGTTTGGTAAATAAAAAAAACTCCATAGTTTTAGGGTAAATTATTTGCTATTTGTTTGTTTGGGACCAGCTTTAGTGCTGCCATTTTTTTCCAGGTATGTGCAATAAAAGCAAAGGACTAGATTCATAGAAGAGCCTAGGCATCACCTTCAGAGATGTTCTTCCAATTTCCACTCAACTGGAAATCTGGTGAAAACTTAAAATTTTTACCTGAAGTATTTTCTTTTTGAATGAGCCGTGAAATACATGTTAAACATTTCCAGTGAGGTTATTACTCTTGCATTTCAATCTTTCAAATGCTTTCTATTGCTGTTAAGTATTCACAGGAAGTTATTTCATTTCAAAGCTTACCATATCAGGCTATTATAATTCCTCTGTGCTGCAGGCCAAATTTCCTGGTGGTCCTTAAAATTATGCCATATTAACTGCCTTGTAACAACTGTATACCAAGGTGCCATGTTACTTTCACAATATTTTTCTCTAGAAACATGAATTTATTTTGCATCTGTATTATAACATCAGGTCCCTACTTAATTCTATTTCTAAGACCTACAGATATAATCTTTCTTTTCATTTACAGATATCTATCTCCCACGTCAGCCTTTAATTCCCTCCTCCATCTTAGAGAGATGTGAACAGGCAAAAATAATATTGTGTGCAACACAACATCCGTTTTAACAGTATCTTTATCATTGTTTCATAATAAAACCAGTGTATGTATTTAATAAATATTTCTAATAGTACTTCTAAGTGCTAGCTAAACTGCATAGCTCATTCTTTAAAAAAATAGTAAAGTTAAGCATCTATAAACAACTACTGCAGGTTTTAATTTTTTCCCTGTTCTTGGGAGAAGACGAAGGGCTTAGAAAAAAACCCACCCTCAAAACTCACAAGTCTGGGGAGTTTCATACGAACTGGAGAGCAGGAGGGGACTGTGCCTTATGCTCCAGTGTTAAAGCCTCTTCCCTGAGAAGCGGGTTACATTTATGCACCCCTGTGGCATGTGACATCGTTCTGTCATGGACCATGTGAGCATCCTGACCAGCAGCTGCTGAACAGAAGGATGGTAGCTGGGTGGTGGTGTAGAATTCCCCTCTGTCCCCACCACCTTATGACTTCATCTAGGACATCCACAAAATTTCTTTAAAAGTACATCAAAAAGCAGCATTTTGTCATTCCTGTAATGTTGTCCTCATTGTTTTAAATGTCCAAAATGTTCAGTGAGTGTATCTCAAATTCACAAATAATTTTGCATTGACTGAATGTTTATTTTGGCAAATAAACAATATATGACAAAAAAATTCACTACATTCATTTCAACATGGCCTTTGGTAGTAGGTGAGCACATCCACTAACATGAGCCAGGAACCAAGAATTTTCATCAGAAAGGAAGACAGGACCTCAGCCAAGCTCCTAACCTCTCAGCTCAGGCTGAGTTTCAATCAACAACGAAAGACATGTTCTCAAAGGTCGAATGCAGAGAGTCAGGATTGAGCCCAGAAATCCCCGAAGTTTGTTCAAGGAGGCTTCTCTATCTATTTTTGTCCAAGTATTTTGCTGCCAGGCAGAGGTGCTGAGCTGGATTGCTAAAGACAAGCTGCATCCTGCTCCAAATGGTGAGACAGCACAAGTGTGCTCTGCCTGCAAAGCCTTGGGGTACTCCTGCCTTTAAAGCTGGCGGTTGTGGATGTGTCCATGTACAGTGCAGGGGACTTACAGATGTGACCTTTCCAGCATGCAGGGAAGTAGGCTGAGCACAGAGAAAGCCAGGACAGGTAAGTCAAACACCATTAGGAGCAAGAAGCTGGCTTGTAAGGAAAAGAGTCAAAGGACTCAGGACCTGCACAAAGCAACTGCCGCACGTGGGAAAGAATATCTGAAAGGATCCAAATATATAAAGGAAAAGAAGGATTTTCTTTTTGCGTACCTCAAAATTAGTAAGTAGGACTTGTCAGAAGGCAAATGAAAATATAAACCAGCTACAAGAATATTCCTTAAAATTGAGACTGGCCTGGCAGTGATGGCACTAGTTCCAGTGGGAAGCAGGGGCAGCATCTACCTCTTATTGTGCTGACTGGTATTTACAGCTGGGAGCTCCTGATTTTATTTTGGGCTTTATTCCCTATAGTCATGCAAACTGGGGCACAATACTGCACTTTGTCTCTATCACTGTAAAGTACTTCATGTTCACCACTACCCCAGAACCACTATAAAAGAAACACAGATGTCATGCAGGGTGAAATCCCAGCTGCTGCTAAAGTCAATGGGAGTTTTACTCTCTGAGAGCATGTAGTGAACCCTTGCCTTTAGTTCTACATAGCTCGACTCTTACCTGTAAGTGAGGGGTTTAATTTTTCAGGAGCCCAGGGAACAAACAGTCTGCTGGCTACAGCATAGTTGCTAAAGCAGGACAAGTTCCAATCAGGGATACCTACCAGTTCAGCTGAAGCAGCAGTGAGACCACTGGAAGTGCCATCAAGGACGAAGAGGGTTAATTATCATGTTGAGTGGTCAAAATGCCAGCAGTTGCCAGAACAGCTCCACTTGGGCTCCCATCACTGTAACTCCCTGGATTTATCTGAACCAGCAGTAGCAGTGTTGAGGTAGTTTTTGCTCCTGCTCCTCTTTGGAGACCCAGCCAGGACAGGCAGACTGTCACATTATGAGTTCCTCCTTTCCCTCTTTGAATATATCTGTGTGGAGGCAGCAGGAGCTTGGCCTTGAGTATGTACCATTACCTTCATGGAAGGAAGGAAATACAACAAATTCATGCCAAAACCAATATTGTTTCAGTCACATTCGGTATTTTAGAGGCCTATTTTGTTCAGTTTGGTATAACACTGTGAAACATACAGAATGCACATTACAGAAGAATTCCCACTGCTGCTACAACCTCAGCTTCTCCATTTCCAGAAGCTCAGGACTGTACATCCATCACCTGCATGATGCACTAGTGCAAGGTTTGCATTAAGAAAACAACTATTTTTATTTAGCTCCTCCTAAAATTTAACTTTGATTAACTTTTTAAACTGATGGCTTCATTCTACAACAACCAGAGTCAAAGAATAGATCCTCTGTCACATTTTTTTATGACATCAAAACTCATGCCATATCAACAAACTATTATCTGCATCTGAAAGACTGGCAAAAGGAGGTAAATGGTAACTGCAGGCCGATGCTCCAGCTAGACAGATTTTTGTGCTTGGCTTGAACCCACTGATTTCAAAATGAGGCCTCATGTACCTGCTTGCCTGCAGCAGCTTAGAGGATTGGGGTCAGAGCTGCAGCTACCAGGGGAATCCTCTCCCTCAAACCTGCCTCCATTTTTTTCTTATCATTGTCATGCTTATATCATCTTTAGTAGCACTAATGCAGCCTGATCTCTCTAAACTGTGTCATACTAGTAGAAGGTAAAAAAAATGCTTGTCTGCTCTCCTTCTTTGTACTCTCCTTTTTTTTTTTTTTTTTTAAATTTGTTAGGTATGATGACCTCTGTGAGAGTGCCAGATTTATTTTGGCAGATTTGGCTGCTAATTCATATCTACTAGGACTGAAAGACATGATCTGAATTTGGGATATCTCTCTATTAATAATCTGTTTGTTATCTTAATAAATATTTGTGAATTGTTTATCTGACACAGATGACATGTTTATTATTACAAATACGCTTACCGGTCATGATTCACATTGGTCTCTATTATTTCGGGCTGTTTTCATTTATCTGTAGGCAGCTCATGCTGTTTTATATATTCTGTCACAGTTGGTTGTGTTTTGCCTTTTTGTGCTGATCTCTGTAAAAAACACAGCACATAAAAAATTAAAAAACAATGAGAATGTTTCCAAAATCATCACTCTACCACATCCATACAGCAGTAATTTAAATGTGTATGAAACAGAGTACAAACCTAACAGATGGGAAGCTTTTAAACAAATCATAACTTAAGACATCAGCAAATAACTGGCTGTTTTAGGATCCAGACCTGAAACTAAGACAGAGTGAATGGAAAGGCTGGTGTTGTCTTTTGACCAAGACCCAGGTACCTACATGCTCCTGCGCGTTGACATCTTTGGAGAGAGGACTCTGCTTATGTGGCCTTGATCCCTCAATCAGGTATGTGATGCTGTCCTCATTCGTCAGTAGTGCACAAAAGGAGAGGTAAGTACAGCTGGAGCAAAGATCTGACACTCCCTGCTGCAGGGTAATGTGAATGCTAAAAATTCAGACAGGTTCAAGGTGAGACCAGCCAAACTGACAGAAGAGAAAACTATTGAGTTTTTTTTTTAATGCAAGAGTATCACCTCTGACTCGGGCAGTCTGGTTGGAAGCATATTTTGGGAAAGTATCACTTTGTGTTGCTCCCACTGTAATTCTCTTTCCTAGGCATCTGACTTTTGCTATTTGTAGGCTTTTAAAGTCTTGTACAGTGGATTTCAACCTAACTTGCAAATTTTGAGTTTTCCTTTCAACCATACTCAGCATGTCTTTATAACAAATATTCAGCCATTCTCTTCAGTTTATTGAGAAGTACTTCAGATACCTCCTGCCCTCACACCTTTCTGCCTCCTGCAAATTCACTTCTCGTCCACAACTTCCACATCAGTCTTGCCTGCAGACCAAACATCAGCCTTCCCCTTTCCTCAGTTCTGCCCACCCCAATGACTAACAGTCTATCCATCCTCAGTCCCCAGCCCCCTGTCAGTTCTCACCAGTCTCCCTATGTATCATGCTTCCCAATTCACATCGGTTTTCTCTCCCCATCATGCAGCCACTGTTATTGCTTCTGGCTCCTAAGTCTTCCCTCCCTCCAGGGACAAGACCCCTTATCCTTTGCCATTTCTCTCTCCACTTTCCCAAGGTGAGCACTTCAGAGAGTGCTGCAGAGGGAAGGAGTAACTGAACTGTCATCTCTGCATGGGATGGAAAGAAAGAGCAGTGCTGCTGTGAGCTTTTGGGATTTTTTTTTTTCTTTTTTCCCTTTTAAAAATGAGTATACTGTTGTTTGAGAAGATACTTCTGCTCACTATCTGAAAAGGTCTGCTAGGCTGCTTTTACCTGGGACATGGGGAAATATAGTGGCCAGCAAATCAGTGGGGAATTTCTCTCTGGCAAAGTTAAATATTAGTTAAAAATCAGGTTTCAGCTGCCTGCCTTGTCACTAGATTGGCTTCAATCACTGCCAAAATCCCATCAGTTGTGAAGAAATTCACAAGACAGAATGGCTTGCACCCATAGCTTAACCTCATGTTAAGCTAATGCATGCTACACAAAAACTAGACGTGTGATCTGCCACCATTTGACCTATCTCCTGCTTTTTACACCTGGGCCTCCCAAAACACAGTGGTCTTTTGCATCCTTTGCAAGAGGCTGTGTAGACAGAGATCCTACCCTATGGAGTCAGTTGCAGGACTGTGGATGGTGGTAGCTGTCTGAAGTAATTTTGCCAGGTTCATCAAAGAAGAATCTGGAGCAAGTTCTGTGGGTTTTGAGTCACAGGATCCTTTTTGTCTCTTCATCTTCTCCTTGAAATGCTTTCAGACACCAAAACAGAACACAGAAATATGTATCACAAGTCAGCATGTCTGAGCACAAGGGATCCTGTCTGTAAGCAGATTTGAAGGCAAAGGTTAACCTAAGCAGAAGCCTGACCCCATAAATAATGAGGAATAAGAGACAGGAACACATCTGAGCAGCAACATCTTCAGCAAATATTTGGCATGCCTCTAGTTTGACCACACTGTCCATCAGCAAGTCTGAAGGATTACCTCAAAAGCCAAAAAAAAGACATGTTTTTTAAAAACTGCATCATTTAAAGAGTTCAGTCCATTTAGCTTGCTAAAAATAATATCATCAGGTGATCTGATCAGTCACCTTCAAGGAGAGAAAAGCTTTAGAACCAAAGAGCTCTTTAGCCTAGTGGAGAACAGCATAAATACTCATGGCTGGGAAGTAAAAAGGATAAATTCAAATGAGAAAAATATTCCAACTTGTCAATAGTGACAGAGATTAACTATAGAGACAAAATATCAAGGAATGAAACAAATGCTCTACCTTTTACTATCTTCACAGTGATATCGGAGGCATTTCTGGAGATACGTTTTTCTTAAACTCATGTTCCAGGTTCAGTAGCTCCACGAGATTATATGGAGAGTAGCACATCAGGCCAGATGTGTTACTGATTTGTCCTGGCCTTAATTTCCCTGAGAAGTCAGCATCTGCTTACCCCTGTTACATAAAGGGAGCACAGACCAAACAAGCCGCACTTTCAAGGTGAAACTGGATGCCATGGAGAGTCTGTAATCAGAAAGGGTTAGAGTCAACAGCAATGCTTCCCCTGCATTGAGTAAAGGCAGGAGTCGTCCTCTGGCATCTTCATCCTTAGTCCTCCACCTAAAAAATAGGTGGCATGGTCTGCAGTCTTACCTTCTTTAAACTGAAATCTGCCACAAGGTGAAATCTCTCTCTCCTGTTGGAGCTGTTGAATTGTTAATTCATACTGATACTATAAACTCAGAAGCAAAGGGAAAAGATCTTGTTCTATAAATCAAACAAAGAGCTGAGATGTGGTAAGGACAAATACTTCAGTTTCTTTCATTTTTTTTTTTCCTCTTCAGTGGAGTACTGCTAAGCTGACATATAAATATTTTAAACAGCTGCTCATCAGAAAAATGGTATATCGTAGCCTTAGCTGAAATATATAGTGTTCATGCATGTTTTTTGTTTTCTTGGCAGTACTTGATCTCTGCCACTGCAGAAAAAGCTTCTAGTTGGAGTACGAGTTTAGACTTAACACTATTCCGTTTCTTTTTTTTTTTTCCTTTTTTTTTTTTTTTTTTTCTGTGTATCTTATGCAAGGTCAGATCACAAAAACTTGTCCCATCTGAAAATCCCCATGTAATTCAGTCGGACTAATCAGATAAGATTTGGAGAATCAAGCTCATATTATTTTTTTTCATTTTACCACAGTATTTACAAAAGACTGAAAAACTGTCAGTTCAAACAAAAACCTGACTGACTCTGAAGAAAATGTCTCTGTGTAGCTTTTGCTCTCTAGAATTAATCAATTAAGTGGTCAAAGCTTAATTTCATGAAAAGGCATGAGATAATGTAACATTTAGCAACATTAAAAGGGAAAGTGCATTCTAAAGAGGGACCTTGATTCCTTTTAATTTGCAGTAAATAATGCAAAGCTGCAATAGCACAGTTCAAATACAGGCAGGATTTTAAAATGTGTCAAAACTACACATCTCAGCTAAGGCTACAATACAGAATTTGTACCTTTTTCCTGATGAGCTGCTGTTTTAAAATATTTATATGTCAGCTTAGCTGTACTCCACTGAAGAGAAAACAAAAACAACATTGAAAGAATCTGCAGTATTTGTCCTTACCACATCTCAGCTCTTTATGTTTGATATTTTCCCTTTGCCTCTGATTTTGTGATATCAGTATGAATTAACAATTCAACAGCCCTGACATGAAAGAGAGTGTTCACCTTGTTGTAGATCTCAGTTTAAGTAACATAGGTGGGACTGCAGACCGTGCCGCCTGGCTTTTAGGTGCTGGACTGAGGTAGAAGATGCCAGAGGACTCCTCCTGCCTTTACTCAAAGCTCATCTGAAGCAGAGGAATCGCTGCTGTTGACTCCAACAATTTCTAATGACAGACCCTCAGTGGCATCCTACGTGATTGTGGGCAACACACTTTACTTGCTCTTAGTTTCATTTTATCTGTCTGTTTAACAGGTGTAAGCAAATAGTGACTTGGCTTAGACTCAAGATGGTGAAACATCTCTCATTGATCTGAATAGTTTTGGATGAGGCCTCAAGTGAAAGAAGCCTGAGTGAAAGAAGCATTCAGGAGATGCAGACTTTTTTCCCCATCTATGAATTATGCATGAGTACATTGTGATTGTCTTGATTCTATCCTTTATTTTGAAATTATTCATCTAATTCCTGCAGAAATTTTTTGGTCTACGCTGTTTGCAAGCAGTTCTGAGAATTGCTACTCAAGCAGCTGCAAACTACCAGGTGGGGCTGAAAACGCCCCATCTTCCCCCAAAAATCAGAATGGAAGGTGGCAACACAAGACCATGATTCTTGTGTCTCTTCCCTCCCATCTTTTACTCTAATTCTGTCTGTTTTATATGATCTGTGTGATGCTTCCTTGTGTGTACTTCTTAAGAACTGGATGAGAATGGATCCAGTAGGAAACACTGGCTGTGGGGGTTTTACTCGAGATTCTGCCATGGTTTTGAGAGAGATAGGAAGAAGGGGACAAAACGTTAGGTTAATTAAGGTGAGTTGGCCAACATTAAATTTGCCTTTCCATGAGTACTAAGGACTTGACGTTGAACACCAATAATCTTTGTTGTATTCAGATGCGCTTGTACACAATTCTCCTAAAAGAAGGACAATAGAAATACATGTCTTATAGAAGTATTAAAAAAACCTTACTATAAGCTCATAAGCTTCTAAGAGCATAAAATCGTAGCTGGGAACCTAAGCTGTACACCCTGCATCTCAAACTGGTAGCACTTTGGATACTGAATTACCAGGAGGAAGTTGTTACCTTGCAAGGCCTGGGCATGGAAGGTGGAGGAGAGTGGGGTCAAATGCAAGAAATGGGGAGAAGACTGCCTGGATTTGCTATGAGGAGCTCCTTTCCAGAAGAAGGAGACAGAGTGTAACTGAGAGGAGGGAAATGCCTTGAACAGAATTTCAAACAGGAAAACACAGAAAGTCTCTACCGGTCAAAAGGCTGGAGTGATTCATTTGCATGAAGTTTCAGTAAGGTGTTGCAAATTAAAGTGGGATTAGGACTTCTCAGAAAATGTTACAAGAACACTCTGCAGTGAAAATTTTTCTGCAGATGAAACATCTGAAGATGTTACTACCTTCCCTATCATGCATGCTTATTAGTGTACCCTTATTTATGGATTCACTCTACTCTGACTGAATTAAATAGCTAAATAAATATAAAATTAAATCGTGTAGTATTAGACCTTTCCATTAAATCCTGGGGCTTGACTAATTTGCATTTTGTTTTGTTTTTATAATGCATGCTTATTTTAATTACTGCTGCTGCACTTTATTTGTAATTGTCTGTGCAATGCCCAAGCACCTTGCTAAGTGGATAAGGGAAGCACTTTATTCTATAATAACATAATTAATCCATTATTATTCATTGTTATTTTTTCTGGAATGGACTGAAAAGAATCAGGACTTTGAAAAATACAATACCAACAAATTATCTATGGCAAAAATAATTTTAACAGAATTCATACTTTCCTTACCTTCACCATTGTTTTCCTCTAGATATCATCTCTCTTTAAAAGAGAAGCAGCAGCATTTAATGACCTGAAGATTGAGCTAAATGCCAAAGATGTTTGAAATTAGAGATCTGTGTCCCCCCCCCGGCTTCCTGCATGGCCTTAGACCAGTCATTTAACTACTCTGCGTCCTTATTTCCCTATTTCTGATGGCTACAATCCTACCATTCACCATCTACGGAACAGTAAAGCTTACTTGACTAATGTGCAGAGCTTTGCAAATGATGTATGCTAGGTATTGTTGCAGCATACTCAGAGGGACACAATGATGGCTGGATAAAAGAGGAGGCGTTTCCTAGCTATGCCGGATTCTTGCTTACCGAGCAGAAGACATTCAGCTTCTTCTGATATTCTTACAGATTCCTCCTGAATGAATACCCCGTTCTTCATTGAATTTTCTTATCATGGAGGATTATGCAACTCTATTACCTCTTGAAGTTTTGTAAGGAGATCCCTGCATAGTCTTGCATATTAGGCACAAAAGCATTCTGCTGCATTTTCCTTTGGCACATGCTCTCTGTAGAAACGTGGGTCAGGGCTGGTCTTACCGGTTTTGTCCACCAGTCACCACACCTGCACAGAAAACAGGTTTCCTTCTGATTCTCCTAGCCTGCTTGGTTTTAGCTTACCAATCCATGGCTGTAGGTCTCTCTTTAATCTATGACAAAGATTTATTAGTAGAAACTAGGCTAATGAGTCTGGTCAAGCAAATTAAAGGTGCAGAAACAGTGAATGAATACATCGGGTCCACTGCGCGCAGTAAAAGCGACGTCTTCTGATAGGCATTCAAGCATCATGACCCAAGACTTCCAAGCTGGTTTGCCCCATCCCAGATCATCCAAACCAGGATGATTGTTTTTTTTTAGTTAGTATTCCCTTAAGAATACATGCCACGACCTGGCTGACTATACCTGGATAGGCCAGTATGATCTCTATGACCCTTATTTCTTCATCGCTTTTATCCAGCTGAGCTGCAAAGGAACATGGTGTACACTGCAAAGACAGAACTCTGCACAGGGCTTGCCTTAAAACAGCCTCCTCTATTCTGCAAGATAAACAATCTCTGCCTGATGTCTCTCCTAACAAGGACAAAGTAGCTCTGTGTGTGTATGTACAAATGTGAGTGTGCCCATAGCCATCACCGGATGTTTCCCGGAATGTATTAATGCCAAAAGCATGTAATTTTCACTGGTGTTCCTGCACTCTGTTCCTGTGAGGCAAGACTGAAACGATACTGTTCGGTAGTGTCTCTGCGACAGCATACCAGTACAATTTCCCAAACGATCACTTCCACTCTTCCCTAAATATAGCTTAGGTGTTTTTACCTCCCCTGTCTCTCTGTGTGTGCACCTTTTTTCACATTCCCCTATAACCATCTCTCCCCTTACTAAATAATGCCTGTTCCTGCTCAGTCAATCCCCTGTCACAAAACATTAATGATACACTAGGCAATGAGATGGAGGAAGGTCTCCCCTAAAACTTTCCAATAAAATCGTAAGTGTGTGGGATTTGAATGCTCTTACTCCTCAGAGTTCACTCCGGGGTCTTCCCCCAACACACAGGGGACATATGGCAATGTTTCATGATCCCCCAAAGCCATCTCTAAGTGCCTGCAAGAGAACTGTGAATAGCAGTTCTTTTTTAGGAGGAGTCTGTGAACTGCTTCTAATCCTGGTGATCCTGTTTGCATCAGTTTACATTCCCAGGGCTATCTGTGAACAGAAAAGACTGGAAATACACCTTTCAGCTCATCTGAAACAGAGATTCTCCTTTGCATTGCTCAGTTCCTCACTTCAGGAAATCCTTGCTACGGTGCAGGTTTTGCTGATCTGAAAAGGCAAAACAAGAGTAGTTCTACACTCAAAATCACCTACTTAAAAACAGTTGCTTTTTGCTCTGTGGCCTTGCAGCTTTTGTACACTCAGTCAAATCTACTGACATGCTTGCCTAAAACCAGGTCTGACTGCTCATTACACGTCCTGGATCTTCAGTGCCCACAGTGATTGGAAAGGATACCGCTTTTTTACCCTTTAAGGAAATCGTAACAATTGTTCATGGATCTACACAGGAGTTCCTGAAAGTAAGTTTATTACCCTTCTCCAGGCTACTTATTCAGGAATATAAGCACAGATGTTTTCTCAGACCCAAGGTTGTAATTTTGCAAACTCTTAAGGCTGTGGATGAGGAAGGGTAAGGGAAGGTATTTCTTGAGAAATGAAGAAAACCAGCACAAAGTCTAACAGCAGAGGCCCTGCCCATCACTTCTCAGGTATTATATCCACAGCCTCCAGACTCCCCAGCAAAACTCCACAGTAAATCCTATTTTGCTTCCTAAGAACCTAAAGAACACCAAAGCCACAAAGGAGAGACAAATGTGCAAGGAAGCAGCAGATTCCTCTAACATCCATTTACCTTGGTAACTCCTTCCCTTGGGTTCAGATTTAGCCCTGCCTTCTGCATGCTAACAAGGTAAGCGAAAAATAGGACCGTTATCAACAGGGCAGGCAAACCCAGCCACAATTATTCAAGTCACTTTGAAAAAAAAAAATAAATTACTAAGTCACCCTGGAAAAAACCGAAAGAGTAGCAACACCTAGAAGTGCCATTCAGGGAGGAGAAGGAGTGCTGGAGAGGCTGCGAAGTGCTCCGCAGAGGGGCACG
>NW_009601532.1:319-1207 GCF_000690535.1 Cariama cristata | reverse complement strand
GCAGCAGCAGCAGCAAGCTTTCCCCTGTGAAACCCGTGCTGCTGAGCAGGCAGAGAGCAGGGAAATCGCGCTGCTGGGGGAAAAGCTAGAGAGGAAAAAAGCGTGGAACAATTGCAGAGAGAGACACACACACAGAGACACTCGCGCACACACACAAAAAGCTAGTGAATAATTTTTGCTGCTATTTTTTAATAGTGGCCGCCATCAGCAGCAGCAACAGAGGAGAGCAAATCGGACAGGCCCCTCTTAAGAGAGGATTTATATATAGGTAAGTGTTGGAGATTTAAACCTACCCTTTGCGCCATCAGTCTGCGCTCCAATAAACTCCTGGATGTGTCGTATATTTAATATCCCAGTCCAGCAAAGAAAGTGATTTAGAGTGAAGAAGATTCCTTTTTTTTTTTTCCGCAACCCACTTATAGACTTCTCCTATCCTCCAATATGGGTAAATAATAATAATAACAACAACAATAACAACAACAATAATATATAAAAAAACAGTCAAGAACCACGATGAGTTTCTGTGTTTTCTTCTTTTTTCTCTCTCTCTTTCCTTTTTCTCTCTCTCTTTTTCCTTTTTTCTTTCTCTACGCAAAAAAAAAAAAAAAAAAAAAAATTTTAAAGACCCACAAAAAAAAAAAAAAAAAAAAAAAAAATTGTCAAGCCCCCAAACTGAAGGTTACGATCGGCCCGTCAGCAACCCACATGTAACCAAACTGTCGTGTCTCATGGCTTTTTGCCACTCCAGCTGTCAATCAAAGCCAGGGAATGTCAAGGTAGTGAATGAATGATGGTTGATGATGATGAAGAAGAGAGGAGGAATCTTTTTAACCCCGGGTTCTTCTTCCAGTAACTCCGCGCTCGGGTTTTGCCTTTTAGGATCGCTAT
>NW_009601532.1:0-218 GCF_000690535.1 Cariama cristata | reverse complement strand
GTCTTCTCTTTGTTTTTATTCCCCTTCCTTACTTTTTTTTTTTTTTTTTTTTTTTTCCTCCTCCTCCTCCTCCTCCTCCCGGCAGGTATTTTGTCTCCCTCTCTGCCTCGTTCTCTGAGATGAGTGAGTGTCAGTAAGTGTTGGCAGGTTGGCTGCTGGCTGCCTTATAGAAGAGGCTCAGTTTTGCAGCGCTGATCGGCGGGAGAATGAAGTGACGG
>NW_009601531.1:0-2465 GCF_000690535.1 Cariama cristata | reverse complement strand
CCCTCCGGCACCAGGTGCGGCACACTCTCCCCTGGAAGCACCCCTAACTTCAGGGGGCAAAAGACAGCAGGAGGATGACTCCAGGGAAGCTGAGGGCTGCAAAGCCTGATGGAGATGCACCGCAAACTCCAGATACCTGACGGACTCGGTCTGTGGTTTCAAAGGATAAAATCAGCCACAGTACACCACCAGGCGCAGTCTCCCATGTCCTGGCTGAACGGCTATGGCACCCACCCACCTGGGGGGACCTCACCATCCCCACCGCTCCGCGCCTGCGAGAGCACACCAGAAAGGTGCCTGGAAGCCCACGGCTTCTGCCAGGACCCCTCACCGGGCAGAGGCTCTCGGGCGAGCAGGCATGGGCACGGGCCCGAGTCAAAAAGCACCGAAATCCCAGCAAGGAACTCTCCTCCCTGTTCCGACTGCTGAACTGGGACCAGCAAGCCCGAACAGGAGACGGAGCTGTAACCACCTCATTACGGCCGGGGAGACACAAGCGGAATGAAACCACCACCTGCCACTCATGCCGCTGACTCACACGGCCGCCCGACGGGAGGCACTTTTTGGTCGGGATTTTGTTCTCCGTCGCTACTCGGGGTGCGGACCAACGCCTGGCTTGGCCAGGGGAACACGGGGCAAAAACCAGAAGAAGCAGGAAGGAGAGCTGCTGTCCCCAAACCCGCTAGGCAGGTACCACCTCCGCTCCTCCCTGTATCATTTTCCTCATACATAGTCACAGAAAGAAACCACAAGACTTGATAGAAATAATAAGAGGGAAGGAAAAGGGATGCCAAAAGCTACGTTTGTGCCGAAGCCTCGGTACCCGGCCCCATGGAACGCTGCCTCCTGCCAAAACACACCGCTGCTTCCCCCACCGCCAGCTGGGGATGCTCAGGCTGTCGAAAGGAGACGGGGACTCGGGGAGCAAGGTCCAAAGGGGAGGAAGCACTCACGGTGTAGGCTGAGGGAGATGTTGATGGAGCGCTCTTCCACGAAGCCCTTCAGGTTGGGGATCTTGGCACACTTGAGGACAGTCTGGGAGGCACTGTCACCCACATGAACCCAGCACACCGTGTCTTCGATGTAGTTGAAGTCCATGGCTGTGGTCTGCTTGGCACTGGTGGGGGTGATGTTGGGCACAGGGGCTCCGCTCAGGTAGGTGGCCAGGATGTTCTGGGAGTTGGCGATGAGCAGCACGGGAGGGCGGTCCACGGGCTCTGGCGGGGAAAGGAGGGGAGAAGGGTGGTCATGGCAGAGCACCTGAGGCTCGTGGCTGCAACGCCGTATCAGCCTGCAGCCCGGCCCTTCTGCTCCAGCAAAACCAAGACCGTGACACGCAGCCCAACACGGGCAAGTAGGTGGTAGCGCAGGACAGTCCTCAGGGAAGAGCACCCTGAAGCGAAGAACACGGGGCAGGGGTACACAGACGGCAGGAGGCCACGGTTTGCAGAGCTGCCCAGAAGCAATACGTTCCTCCTGTCAAGGATCTCACCATTCTTGGCTTTGCAGGATCTGTTATCAGGCTGCAAGAGGTATCCTTCAACACAGCTGCACGTGTAGGAGCCCTCCGTGTTGGTGCAGGTCTGGCTGCAGGTCCCATAGACAGTGCATTCATCAAAGTCTGGAAAAGAAGGCAAAAACCCCAAGGCTTGGACTAGCAAATGAAGGGACTAGGGAATGAAGGCTCCCCCTTTTCTCCAAGGCAGAGCTGCCGGGGTGGATGCGATCCCCACGCCGAAGGGACGGCCACAACGGCCTCCAAAGGAATACCTGGCCCGCGTCACCTCGCGACACCTGCGGGCAGCCCCCAGCTTTCTGCTCCAGCATCAGCAGCAAAAGGACAATCCCTGCCTCGCAGCCGAGCCTTTTCAAAGCCTAATTATCCACTGCCCCTCCCCGCCACTCTGCAAAATCTGCACCTGAATTTCCAGTCTGAATTTGTCTAATCTTCAGCTTCCAAACCCCTGGCTTGCATGCTGCTCTCTCTTCTGCGAGATGAAAGAGCAGCCTCCACCGGAGAGCTCTTGCCCCCAGAGGTGCGTGCAGGAGCTGATAAAGGCCCCTTTCACTTCTGCTCGGATAAATGAAAGAGACGGAGCCACTGCAATCTCTCACTTCCAGACTCGTTTCCAGGCATCGCGCTGATCTGATCCCTCCTCGCTGATCCTCTCCTCTTTCCCAGCATCCTCCCTGAGGCACGGACACCAGGAGCACGTACAAGCCCAGCGATGGCCTCTGACTCCATACGCGAAGACAAAGCCTTTTCCCGACTCCCTCCCAACGTTCCTCACTCAGGCTTTCAGGAGCTGCGTCCCCGTAACGGCCCCACGGCAGCAGAGAGGCAGAGCCCCATCCTGCCAGCCCCCCGTGCCCCCCCCGAAGGTCAGGGTCTGCTGAGCCCCAAGTCCCTTTGGCGGCACGGCCAAGCCCCAGCACTGCTGCGGAGACGGCGGCACCGGCCGCAG
>NW_009601530.1:0-545 GCF_000690535.1 Cariama cristata | reverse complement strand
TTTGGAACAATCCATAAAAGTTTTCAATTCATATAAACCAGTTCCTAGACTGTGCATTTTACTGTATTACGGAAGTTCATGTTTTAGCTACAGTGAAAATTCCTGATAAATAAAGACAATACACAAAACAGAAGTACTCTGTTAGCTGTACATGAAATCTATTGATATAAAGAGCACTCTCTTTATCTACTATAATAAAAAGTCACTAATCTGAGTTCACCAAAAGGTTAGACTGAAAAACACATGAGTAAGACTGGTGTGCTGGAGGCAAGGCTGGTGTGATAATGTTAAGTGCCATGGTATCTTATCACCCAGACCCTTTCCTGAAACCAGAGCTCAAGGTTGCTGCAATTGCCTGGCACGCCTGAAGTCTCCGTGCTCACCAGTCTGCAAGAAATAGCACCCTGTACTGAGCTTTTCTCACTACCACCGTGTTTGTATGTCTCTGGCTCCCTGGGAACCCACCGGTCATGATGATCCTTGTAGTCCAAAATTATTTAACGTTTTATTACCTTGGTGGACTAAATCTGGATAAGAAACTTTGA
>NW_009601529.1:0-4802 GCF_000690535.1 Cariama cristata | reverse complement strand
CAGGGAGAAGAAATATCAGTTTTGAGCAGTTAGCTTTCTCCTTGCTTTAATAAAACGAAAGCATGCAATAGTGAAAACAAAGATAAAACACATAATTACATTTTAAGATGTTATGCCAATGTAGTAAGCATAGTAATACAGAAAAAGTAATTTTTAGATACATAATAACAACGGTAAAATTCATTTTCATTACCAGACTTGCTTTGCTCCATGTGCAATCCTCCTCATCTTCACCTCCTTCCTTTAGGCTACCTAAATCTAATGGTAGCCCAGTTGCTTTAGCATCAAACACCTTAATAAGCCTGAGCAGATTTGCCTTCTAGATAAGGAGCAAAACGCACCAGGTAGTCTAATTTTTCTGTCTCCAAAAGCAAACTAGTCTTTAACTTACATGACATCTAACATCTTAGGAAACAACCCTCTTTACTTGAAGGATAACACCTTTTACACTGTATTGAAGCCTGCTAAGTGGTAGAGAGGCCACATAACTGAGTCTTGATTATTTTTTCTCGAAATGGAACCAGTTGTTCATCTGAGGGTTTAAAGGATCTCTCGCCTCTGTACCCTTCTGCACATATGTTTTGAAGTAAATCTTGCTTTAACAAGCATTTAAGGCATAGATTACCAAAAAAAACACAAACAAAAACAGAACAACCAACTAAACAAAAAGCAAACTTGAAAGAGAGATAAATACTTGAAATGGGGTTACCATGGACACAACTCTTTTTCTAAATGGACCTGCAGTCACTAAAATTATGATGCTAGACAGCTATAGCAATTGAGGTTATGTGCTGTGTTGGAAAGACAGTTTCTCCAGCTTCTGTCAGAGAATTCTTACATTGGAGATCAAAAACATCTAAGCTAGAAACTTCTTAGAGTATCCTGAATGTTTAAAATTGTCTGAAATGAGGAATCAGAATATTCTGGGAGACAATGAAAGCACAAAAAGTATTTAGGAACATTTAAGGCAAAGTTAGAGAAAAATCTCAAATTTTCTCTAAACTAAGGAAAAACTTTAGTTTACTTTCAGTAAGAGTTAGACTCTTAAACTATTTATGTATTTTTAATTGGAAATCCTGTACAGGTGCCTAAGTGGCACACTTGAATATATTTGAAAATATGACAGCAAATCATGTATGGATCCCATAGGATCAGGATTTTACATTTTTGTCATTTGGCTCCACTATTAAAATGTACATTGATGCACAGTAACTGAAATATCTCTTAACAGAAATAACAGAGAAGACTTGCCTGATTTAATATGAACATACAGAGTAGAGGAAAAATTAAAATTAAAAAGTGATTTCATTATACAGACCTTTCAGACTGAAATAAAGTTTCTTTTCTGACTAACAACAAAAGAAAAATAACCCAGATAATTATTTGAATAACAAAAGAGAAAAAACCTTCAATTAATTAAAATTATTGAAGATTTACATTATCTTCAAATTTTAATGCTATTTAATAGAGCATTTGAACAGCATAATCATTTGTCGTTCACTGAGTTGTTTTTTTAGCTCTGTAATAGCAAAGCAAAAGGATAGTTGCAAGAAACAGAAGAAATGACAGGAACGTGACATGTAATTTTTGATGGCATGAGACCTACTATATTTGAAGATGTTCATTATGCAGGGAAAAGATTCAACATCACTACCAATGATAGGAAAGAATCTAAATGATTGAGCTCGTGGCACAACATTGAAAAGAGACACTAAAAGAATTTACATATTTAGCTTATAACCTGATAAAACCTTGCAGAGATCTGATAATCTCCCAGGAAAGACACCAATCTGAATTCACTGAGAATGAGAGCAGGGCTGAACCCTGGTTTCCCATTTCTTGAAAGAATGCTTTATTTTTTAATTGTGGGTTAACCCTGGTGGGCAGCTAAACACTACGCAGCTACTTGCTTACTTCTCTTTTGCCAGGGGAGTAGGGGAAGAGGAAAGGAAGAATAAAAGCAAGAAAACTTGTGCATCAAGATAAAAGAGAATAATAATAATAACTGTTTAATAAGTGAAGGGTAAATGGAAGAGAGAAGAAAACAAAACAAACAAGCGATGCAAGGACAATCACTCCCTACCTTCCATGGGTAAACCAACACCCAGCTAATTTCTGAGCAAAAGATGGCTAACCCTCCTAAACCCCCTTCTTTTCCCTCATACTGTCAAGTATGATGTTATATGAATATCTCTTTGGTTAGTTCAGGTTATCTGCCTGGTTGTGTCCCCTCCTAACCAATTACGCACCCCCCCCATCTATTCTCTGGGGGCACAGAGTGAGAAACAGAGAAGGCCTTGATGCTGTGCAAATACTGTTCAGCAAAAGCTAAAACACTATGTGTTATTAGTGTTGTTTTAGTCAAAAATCTAAAACATAGTCTCATATGATCTGCTATAAAAAAAATGAAATCTATCCAAGCCGAAACCAGTACATATCCAAAATATTTCATAAAAAGTAGGTGGTAGCAGGCTTGCTTTTCTCCTTGCCCAAGTTTAAAAGTACGGACACTGTTAAATCTTTTAAGTAAGTGGATGTAAACACCAAACACTCACCCTCTTAATAAAATCTAGTTTAAAAAACTAGGTGGAAAAAAGGGTGGAACCTTCCTGTTGTCCTGATTCAGTTGCCCAAGGGTATTCTTAAACCATGTTGTTAATGACCTCTCCTTGATATTAACTTCAGCTATGGCACATTGGCTTGCATGTCAAATTTGAATCCATAGTTGATGTGTTTGCATGCACTAGGCCTCTGATGTAAGAGCTGGCACAGTCTAAAAAGCGGTGAAACAGGAGCAGCTGCTTTGACTAACTGATCTGTACCCGACAGTGTTGTGCTTCTAGTCCCTTTCTGAGCAAAGTCCAATGCATTAGTTTACAATGCCTTTGGTGATTTCAGCTAATATGGTAGAGTTTGCACTTCAATAGAATAGAAACTGAACCACAGTCAATTAACCAATCTCAAATGGGAACTGTGACTGCAGCTGACATTAGTAATGACATGCTTTCTAAGCTGCCTCTGCTCTGTAAGTAGCAGGAACAGATGCTTCACTTACTTTATTTACATCCATGTGGGAAATGTTTGTCCACATTCCCCAGAAATCTTCTTAACTTTGGTAGTGATTTGACCTAGTACACTATTTATTAATTGATTTATTAATGAGTGCATTTTTTTGTGTAGCTAGTCAGTCTGTAGCAGACATTGTTGCTCTGGATGCCTAAGACACCATGAGAGCTAAGGAGAGGTGTGATTTCAGAGTGTTCTGTAGTATTCTCTGTGATCCACTTCTAAGTAAACTTCTGGGCAAGTAAATAATTATTATTTGGGTAGATATTATAATTTTTAAGGTAATTATTATCATTTTGATGTACCTTTTGTCTCATTGAGGAACCTAACCACTTGATACAGGGTTTTAGGTAAGGCAATGCCCAAAATGTATTATGAAGTCTGACCTGTAAATGCCTACATACTTTACTGAATCTACCCTTTTCTATGATTTTTATTGCAGTGATGAGGTAGATTAATATTTGAAAACAAAAAATATATAATGATGTATTGATGCTCAATCATGACCAAATTTCCTCGCCATGACCTCACATGAACATTGTGCTGGTGATGACGGCAGCATGAAAAGCAAAAGAATCTGCTTCTTTAACATGATTGAATAAATCCTTTAGTATTGTTTGTCTTTCCTTTTCATTGACAAAATCTTAATTGCTAAATTCAGGATGGTGAGGAAATAATTTTTTTCAGTGCTGAGAGAACAACTTCCTTGCATTCTTTTTAATTACACAGTAGTCATTATTATTTTGATTAAAAGCTTTCATAACTGAGCCTATTGTGGTGAAGAAGACTTCTTACTCAGTGACTGAGAAGAGCTTGTGTAACATCAGATGATATCTTCAATGCTTCTTACACAGTTCATATGCATGTCCATGTATTTGCTTACTTTTCAAAAGAAATTATTTATTTAAATAACCTTCTTCTCAATATGTGGCATAGATGACTTAGATTTTTTTTTTTATTAGGTTGTGGGGGGTTTTATTTTTTTAAGTTTTCTTGAAATCTGGAGGCTTTACATAAAGTACATAAAAGTTTCAACATGATTTTGAAGTCAAGCTTGCAGCTGCTTTAGTTTTGTTGATATTCATCATCTATATAATTGAAGCAAGGGTGAGAAAAATTTTTTTCTTTTAGACGGGATCTGAATAGGCCTTAATTCTGTTAGATAAAGCCATTACTACCTCTGCTGCTGCTGAATAAGAGAACGTGTAAGTCTGTGGCAGTAAGAAGAGTAAATTGCAAGGACAAGAAGAACTAAAGTAGAAATTGCTAAGAGCTGCCAAATCTGATAGCCCAACAGAGTTCAGGCTGCTGCAGCTTCATGTTCCCAGACACAGCCAGTAAAGTATCTGAGTCCCCAGTAGGCACACGTGTGTGTATACATGCAGTACATACATGCATATGCACACAACAGGCCACATGGATCAACACAGAGAGAAAACAGAGGAGTCCCACCAACAGCTCCAATAGCCTCACCCTGCTCCCCAGTCTGGCTGATCAGGTCAGTTAGTGGGCAGGGGTGGAAGTATGTGCATACATATATGCAGTACGGATCCCTCCAGAAGCTGATCTTAGATATCTAGCCAGATGGACAAGCTGCTGAGGCCTGCAACCCCACTCTAGCTGTTGGTACTCAGACCTACACACGTCCCTCTACCTATGATCTGTGGTCTTCACTCTGCTTGCTGGCACTTAGACCTCTGTCACCGCTTGAGGCCGGGCCGGCGCTGACAGCGGGG
>NW_009601528.1:8543-32349 GCF_000690535.1 Cariama cristata | reverse complement strand
GCCAACAGGAGACATGTCAATGCAAGGCAGTCACTACCTCTGCACTCTCCCCACTGGTGCTGCTTCCTGGAGTGGCATGTGGTCTGGTTGAGCTCTGCAACTTGTGTTTGTCCTCCACTGCCCATGGAGCCTCTTCCATAACTCATTGTCCCATGGAACCCTCTCCCCTGGTACCCTATCTTCTGCTTGTTATCCCGTGGCAACCTTGTGCCATGCACATGTCAGCAGAGCCTGTGCCAACGGCCACCAAGATAAATCCTGTGGGTATACAGCCCGGAATAGATATCTGGAAACTTACTGTACTGGAATAAAAGAAAGAAGGAAATACTCTGGAGCCACAGTTTGTTCCTCATGTTGGTTCTGACTGGATGTCCTGAAAAAACAAAACAAAACCACACAAAACCAACCAACAAACAAACAAAAACCAAACAACAACAAAAAAAGAAACTTAAAAAAAATATCAAACAACCAATTAAAAGTTCAGCTCAGCCATCTACTTATATGTTGAAAGTTGAGGTGGAATTAATTAGACATTTAAATGAAAGCAAGAAGTAAAGTGCCTAATTTAGGCAAGTCATCTCAGCTCTCCTGTATGTATGTACTCCATGGGCTAAGGGGGGCACAACCAACAGCCCTGCCAACCGGCAATAAATCGGGTCAGTGAAATCTCTGCTCTTTGCCAGCAGCATGTGCACAAAGAAAGCAGCAAAGTGACTGCAGCCTCAGTTTATCCATGCAACAGGAAGGCACTTAACCCAAGTGCTAACCCATCTTTTGTTCATCGGTTTCCTGCAACTAGAAATGGCTTGCAACGAAGAGAAGAGACATTGCTGCAGCTTTAACATCTGTACAGTAAATTAGTCAAATAGAGTCTGAATATCACTGTGGGTCTGTATGAGCAAGGTTTGTGAGACTGATTGGCCTACCCATGGTTAAATAAGCATGGAATATCTAGTTAAAGGACTTGAGGGAGGCAGATCAAACAAAAAAATAACACCCTCTCATGTGGCACAGAAGAGAATGATGTACAGTGCTGACTTCAGGGGAAGGCTGTCCTGATGCAGTTTGGTGAAGAGAACCTACAGGAAAGTCTTCAGAGAAGAGGACAGCAGGATGTTTACAACAATATGAGGAAACAGCATGACATAAAAATGACTGCTCAGCCCACAGCCCCTGCTCCAAGACCAGGCCCTCAAGCCACGTAACACATTAATGCTGTGTTTTCACAGTATTTAACATTTACAGAAACACAGAGATGTGCACAGAAAGACTCAAAATGAGCTCCCTGCAGAGCGTTGGCTGTTGATACCCAGCACAGATTCCAGCACTGTTTTCTCAAGCTATTCAGAAATGGGCTAGGCTGCTTGGGGACAAGACTTTGGAGAAGCAACCTGAATTATTTTTGGGACATACTTCTGTTGGCAGCAAGTTGCAAGGATGCACAGACAGCACGGAGGGCCCACATGCCACAGAGCAGCAACATGTCAGTGACTGGACACGCAGCAGTGTCTCTGCAGAGCCCCAGAGCTCTGCAAACTCCCCTGCACCAGATTGCACAGAGGCACCTGTGAAAAAGATATCGATGAAGGCTGGGCAGCAAGCTGCAGCCACCAAAAAGATATCCAGAGCTCCTGGCAGGGCCTGGTGCAGGTCAGAGAATCATAGAATCGTTTGGGTTCGAAGGGACCTTTAAAGGTCATCTGGTTCAACACCCCTGTAATGAGCAGAGACATCTTCAGCTAGATCAGATTGCTCGGGGCCCCATCCAGCCTCCAGGGATGGGGCATCAACCACCTCCCTGGGCAACTTGTTCCAGTGTTTCACCAACCTCATTGTAAAAATATAAAAATATTTTTCCTTATACCTAGTCTGAATCTACCCTCTTCTAGTTTAAAGTCATTATCCCTTGTCCTATTGCAACAGGGGCCACTAAAAAAATCTGTCCCCATCTTCCTTATAAGCCTTCTTTAAGTGTTGAAAGGCTGCTCTAAGGTCTGCCCAGAGCCTTCTCTTCTCCAGGCTGAACAACCCCAACTCTCCCAGCCTGTCCTCACAGCAGAGGTCTCCAGCCCTGGGATCATCTTCGTGGCTTCCCCTGGACTTGCTCCAACAGGTCCATGTCCTTCTGGTGCTGAGGCCCCCAGAGCTGAAGGCAGTACTGTAGGGGGGGTCTCACCAGAGCAGAGGTGCAGAATCCCCTCCCTCAACCTGCTGGTCACATTGCTTTTTGCGTGGCCCAGGATGAGGTTGGCTTTCCGGGCCGTGAGCACACATTGCCAGCTCACGTCCAGCTTTTCATCTGCCAGTACCCGCAAGTCCTTCTCTGCAGGGCTGCTCTCGATCCCTTCATCCTGCAGGCTGTGTTGATACCGGGGGTTGTCGCAACCCAGGTGCCGGACTCGGGTCCTGGGGTGCCTGTGCCTCCCCCATCACCAGCAGCAAACCTCCAGACAGTCACTCGGCAAAAAGAACGACAGTGAGGCCTCTCCCACGTGGGGAACATTTGTGGTGTTTAAAAGTTTCCCAGGTTTACTCAAATAATGAAAGCAAAATAAATTTAGCAGCCACCAAAAAGCCCCTGCAGCCCCACATGAGCTCAGAGGCTTGCTCTGAAGGCACCACAGCATCCAGATGAGATCAGCCAGGCTCACTCCAGAGGTGCCACAAACACCTCATGGCTGCAGCACCTCAGCCCTGCGGTGGGGGCAGCCATGCTGCTGCTGCCGCTGCCCCTCCTTTCCTGCCAAACATGTCTTGCAGATGAAGCACATGCTCCAGTTCAGCAAGGAGTCCCGGGCACCCTGCTAGTCTCCCTAGAGTGGCAGGACAGAAATTCTCCTTCCCCACACTCCAGACCTTTCTGCATCATGCATTTCCTTGAGGAAACACCTCAAGGTGTTTCTTGACCCCTCTCATCCCAGTTCTCCAAGTTTTCTCTGTATAATAACTGTTACCACTACTTCTGGTGGTATGGTCCCTGGTTACTAAGACACAGCCCGCTGTCTAACCCCACTTTGTGCTCCCCCACATCCTTCCACTGCTCTTCTCCAAATTCTCATTCCTTTGAGGAAGAGACCCTGTTATCCCACCACCTGAAACCTGCTCCCCTGACTGCATGCACCATGAAAACAGACACCCTTGAGAGGGGCCGTCTCTGATGCAGCATCTGCTCATGACTCCCTAGCATCGAGGGCCCTCTTCCTTGCAGCACATTTAATAAAAGAGCTGTGCCGAATGAACCGGCCACTGGGGCCTAGAGGTCACTAGCCCTAGAGATATGATACATGTGATTGTCCACTGCCTTTTAAAATCATCCTTCTCCCTGCACAATACCCAAATTCAGGGGTCCCCCAGCTCAGGATGCCAACAACCTGCCCATACGGGCCTGTTCCCACTCCAAGAGAGTGCACAGTCCCCAAGGCTGCTGCTGCTCTTCCTCAGGCCTTCGTGCCCTCTCACTGACTGTAGCCCAGCACATGCTCTGGACTGCAGGGTGGACTGGTGCCATCTAGCACTGGGCCCTGCCGCAGGAGCCCATCTCAGCATCACTTTGCTTCATGACTGTTACACTCCACAGTCTCGGCCACCTTGTAAGGCCAAGAAAGGCAACTTGCTGCCTCTTCTTCAGCAGAGCAAGGAAGGGCTGGGCCCTCAGAGAGCTCTGCAGACCCACTGCTGGTTTCAGAATCCAACCAGCAGTTGCCCCCAGTGTTTCATATTCATGATACTTCTGTAGCTCCCTCATTTTACCCCCCTTTCTGCCTAAACGGATAGAGCAATGCAAGGGAAGTCTCTGCTGCTTTTAGGTACTGGACTGGTTTCTTTAAAGTGCCTTCCCTATTTTCCTTCCTCTGCTCAGAGAATAGTACCATCAATCCAAACGGACAGGAATGACAGAACAGGAAAAAGTGAAAGCAACAATCCCAAGTAGCTCATCAGGAAAACGCCTTATGGAGATAGCAGTGGCTGTCATTACACACTGGAGAGAGGTTAACATACAAGGTTGTAATCTAGAAGGAAGCTTCCTGAATAAGAGCACAGTAGCAAAAATAAGACAGAAAAGCAGTAGGATCTGCTACCACAGACGAAGCAAGGAGACAATACTTCCTGGCTTGGGACTCCACTGTCCTATCGCTCATCCCTGAGAGTGCCCACAGATTAGTCCAACACTTCTCTCCTTCACTTCTTACACTGATCTCCTGCCTCAGCGTGGTGGAGAAGAATTGCTGCCTCTGCGAGCACCATAGAAAGTGTCAGTGCTATGCATGTCTGACCTCCTGGCTGCGCCTCAGGTTGTTATGACAAGACATGGATGTGTGTGCGGAAGAGCTGGGAAAGAGGCAGCTCTGCAGCAGTGCCTCTGTGGTCTTTGATGGCTGGAAGACCTCATGGCTTCACAGAAGTGTACAGCAGCCCCTGTTCTGAAGCGTCCTCCAGTCAGACCCTCTGCAAGCCTCAGTCCCAGTCTATGATTAAGACCCCCACCTTTCCTACCTCCCTCCATTTGTTACACCCTTCCCATTTCCTTCCATCTGCCAGCATCCTGCTCATGTGTTTCTTCACTTGGAGGGAAGAACGGCAGTGGCAATGAGCAGAGGCAGGAACTTATTCCCTGTCTGGCATTAGAAAAGTCCTTTCTACCACCTCATTTCAACTTCTCTGTCTGTGAAACAGGGACTTGGAGACAGCTTCATGCATCCTTGAAACACAGTTACTTAATTCTTATAAAATGTCAAGCATTGTACAGCTGCTAGGCACCATTGCTGCAAACTCTGTAGTATCCTAGGGAACAGTATTAGAACACAGTAATAAAGTTGATTAACCATTCATATAGATGTGCACATGATGCTACAAGGTTTTAATATACCAGAGAATAGGAAATAGGACCAATACAGACACAGACATTTACAAAGATTATTTTTGTTAAGGATCTGGAAGTATGGTGCTATAAGCTGCCAAAGATGGATGCAGTCTAAGCTCACAATTTGAAGTGTCTCCAGGAAGTATATGAACTTACAAAACTTCGAAAAAAAAAAAACAAACCACAACACAAAAAAACCCTGCCTAATTAAAGAACTTCATTTAAGTAACATAAATTAAAAAAATCTGGTATTTCCAAGCATGGGAAAATAAATGTCATAGCTACACCCAAGCAAAAAGGAGTGGAAGTCTCTCAGTCCACCACTTGTGCAAAACCCAAGCTTTCTTCTCGAAAAAAATTTATTATCAATGTGCACTGCCATCTAATCACACAGCTAAAGCAGCAGGGAGACAGAAGGATTCTCTAGCTATCCAGTAGAGGCCAACAGCAATGACAGCAGGGGCACAAGGGCCACATCAACTATTAGAAAGATTTACAGTGAAGTCACAGATATCAAGTAGTAACAAACTGGCAGCAGGGAAAATTGGTGGAAACATGGACATTACCTTGCCCCATCCTTTCAGCTGTCCATTTCAGCCCTCCAACACTTCCATGGCTGACCTGGCTAAATCATTATTGCGACTGCAGACACTGCATGTGCAGGAGCTGGAAAGCAGGCAGATCTCATCAGCACTGAGTAAGAGTAAAGCCTACTTGTGCACAGCCACGGGCTGTAGTGTATTGGAATACACAGTGATAAATGGTGGTTGACGTCACCACTGTATCAGTATTACTGTGCCGATAGAAGGATGTGGTGAGCAGAGGAGGCAATGAATTTGGGTCCAAACACCCACACAGCATTTATTACTGTATTGCTCTGCTCTCTTACTCTTATGTGTGAAAAAGGTGGGAGAGCAGTTAAAAAACTCACAAGCCTCAGATCTAAAAGGTCATAGTGGGGCTGGTGGAGTTAGAGCCTCACAGTGGGGAGGCATCAGTGTCAAGGGGCTAAACGGTTTAAGCCTAACTATGTAGTACAGCGTATACCACATCGGAGTCAGACAAATACCACTGCGCTCTGCTACCACCTGTCCCCAAAATGGCCCCTGGGACCAGGGCAAGAGCACCAATCCTCAGACCACAGGCAGGGAGGTGGTCTGGCTTCTGCACAGGTGGAGGGGCTCAGCCCTACCCTGATCTCATGCCTGCAGCTTGTGTCTGGGCTGGGGCTCTGCAGATTGCAAGGCTGACACTGAGGGAGGGTAGGTCAGCTCACCTCCACATACCTTAAAAGGGGCTGCAAGGAGCCCAGCGTGTGCTCCTTGTGTCCTTGGGCAAGAGGGAAAGGAGCAGCACTATGGAGGACACTTGGCACACACACAGCCTAGCGTGGTGGTAGGAAGGTAAATAACAAGGAGCTGGAATAACCTGAGGAGACTGCAGCAGTGAAACGGGCACAAAGCAGCTGGGTGCAGGGTGAGTGGGCTCTGTGTTCAGCTCCGAGACCTGCTGAGCTGAAGAGCCCACTGCCCCTAATGCACTCACCGCACAGCGAGAGGAGATGCGGAGTTTGGCATAGCACAGCATCACCCAGCCAGGCAGCCTGGGGCGGCAGATGCACAGCCAGTGGACCTCAGGACTCCTCAGATAGCTATATGGGAAATCACAGATACGGGAGATTCACGGCTGGTCAAAATACAATACATTGTTTTAGTAGTTAAAGAACAAAATAAACCCATCCCTCATGTAGGCAAGGATGCAGCAATCGCAGGCCATAGAGGGCATAAGATCGTCAGAAGATGCTCAAGACAGAAGCTTCCAGCTCCATATACAGCAGTAGGAGCTGTCTCTCTCATGTACTGATAAGATACTTCAAAAATAATTATGAGCTTACTGCTTCCAAAATACATAACATCTGTTTGAAAAGGAGAAATCCAGACTTAAAAGGCTGCTGATCCCAGTCAGGAGCAATGAACACACAGCCATGGGGAAACTGCTAGTAACAGTGCAGAAGAGAGCAGCTCTGATTTCTACACTGATCCATAGGCAGGAACAAGGTGAGGCATCGCTATGTCAGAGGATGTTCCCAGGAGATTTAAGAGGGTTAACAACATTTCAGCGCTTTTATAAAAGGAAGTAGGGTATTCTAGGCCATAAAGCAGGCCAGCAGGTCTAAACTAAAACTATTAGAAAAGCTAACGTGGGATTCAGTTAATATACAACAAAAGGATAATAACACAGAATAATTGCAGCCTAAGCAGTTATACAGAAAATAGCGCAACAAGTGATTTTTCATGTCTAATGAGTTAAGTTTGAGGAAAAACAGGCATTTAGGTGCAATATGGTTAAATTTATAAAGTAGTTGGTCTTAGAGTACCACCAGTATTCTCGGTTTAAAAATTAGCTCTGTAATATCAAATGCATATTATTGTATGTTTTAAAAGTAGTGTGGCTTATGCCTGCCAGACTATCGCTCCTTGGACTGATCACACATGCTGCTCCTTCTTCTGCACAAATAATGGTGCTAGCACACCTCGGAGAGTCCTGTGTAACCGTGGAGCAAAAGCTGCGCCACTGTCCTGGTCTGCTATCCTCACAAGACAAAGATACTACTAACTGCCCGGGAGATGTCTAGCTTGCCTGCGCAGCCTACTGGACCCTACACTATCCCACACTGCACCCAACAGTGACAATCTCCACAACTCATAGGCAGCATCAGCCGAGACAAGTTTCTAGACACTTGGGCCTGACACCATGCCTGTAAGTGATCCACAAAGCATGCAGAAGAGCGAGCTGGTCTCTCTTACAGAAACTCTCCTCCAAACATGACGAGGAACAGCTGTTGGGCTAAGGAACAGCATCTTCTCCATGCATGTTATAGCAGTGCACAACCAGCACATGGGCCAGCCCAGTTACCAGCAACTACTGGGCAAGCATGGTCTAGAGCCACCTGCCCTGGCCCAAATGGTCTAAAACATCTGTTTTTCCCAGGGTGAGTCAGGGGCATGGAGGTGTTTACTGTATAGAGACAAGGAAAGAGAGGTAGGACTGAAGGTAGGTAATGAGCCCTAGGAGAGGGCAGCAGTGGCAGTTGGAACTTATTTTTTTAAGAAAGTTAATTTTAATTTAAGCAAGTTTATCCTTCACTGACTGCCAGAATTCAGACATGTACAGTTTCCCTTCTGTGATGCTCTCTGCTAGTGAAGTATAAACCCAAGAGAAGCATTAAGGACCTCCAGAAGGCTCGAATAGCTCATCATGCATGGATGCATTGAAACTTAATGATTGATTCTCTTCTGTCATCTGGCAGTGTGCCTACACATGTGTGCATGTGTAAGTACATGCATGTACACATGTGAAACTGTGCGAGGGCTGCAATGTGAGGAGCAGCAAGTAGTCTTGTCCCTGCAGAGCAAATGCGTAACATACGCCTAGCTCTTCAGTCCTGGAAAGCCCGGCACAGTGTGACCCACCAGATCTCTCTCAGTGACTGAAAGGGACTGTATCCACCACACCAGCCTGGGAAGAGCCATAATGTAGGACACACATGCAGGATCTCTAAGAGCCCTGGTACTTGTTGCCACCTGGAGCACAGCAAATAGACACACTGCCTGCATGGAACAAAGCAAGTTAGTGGGCTTGGTGTGCAGTGACCATCTCCAAGAGCACGCAGCAACAGAGCTACTCTGTGCTATGTGGGCACTGACCCCTCTCCACCTGAGGTTCCATGGCACTTCAGGGTAGCTGAATCCAGCTCCCAAGGTAAAGCACTCAGAGACCTGAAGCAGTTCAATTACCATGGATTTATGTTGATTCGAGGTAAGAGGCAACTACTTTCATCCAGCTGTAATCTCACAGCCCAGCCTGCAGTGGTAAGCAAGTGTGAAGGGCACACCAGGGAAGGCTTGGTAGATTCTGCTAAAGTTACTGATGATCCAAAAGCATTTTGCCATGACTGGAAGAAGGGAAACATGCGTATGTATTTATCAGCAAGAATACATACACACAGAGGAAGTAACAGTCAGAGCTGACAATTCCTTTCTCTAGAAGGGAGAATTAGTGACACCCAGAGTTAGCAAGTTCATGATGCGGGGAAAAAAAAAAACCCACAAACAGTTCTATCTCTGTGTTTTCTTCCTGTCACGATGGAATTAAAACAATATCCTCAGCATCGTCAAAGATACAGACCTGGTATAACTCTAGGGTCAAAGGCACTTTTACTGGCTGGTGACATTTAGGAGGAAAATAATCATACGTTACGATAAGTAATGAGTAAAAAATGGCAGGAGAACAGCTGAGACATGAGTAACAGTGTTCTACTGGAAGGGAAAGCAATAGAAGAAACCACCTCAAAGCTCAGGAAACAGGGTAAAATATGAATGAGCCAGGCAGAAAGCGGAGGTGTTAGTCAGCAAAGCAGCAGGTTGAAAAATAACAAAGCCCCCCAGCTGGCAGCCTGTGAGCTGACACAGGATGCTGCACAGAGGAGGAAGGAATGGATTGCTTTCCATCTGGGAAAAGCTGAGTGCCACCTACAGAGACCCCAGCACCCTGCCTTCCTACCTCCCTTTTGCCTTTACCAATTTTCTCTTTGTAGCCACCAACACTGGGCTCAGCCTCCTGTTTTCCCCAACATACATCAAGTCTGAACCCATTCTGCACGACAGCTGTAGTAAGAGGACATCACTTTGGCTCCTGCCAGAGGAAAAGGGCTTACCTTCACAGAGCTGTGACTATGTACGTCTTGCACACGCAGAGGGGATCGATCGCACAGAGGCTTCTATCTTCTCTTAGGAAATCACCAGACACATGCTGGTAAACAGAAACAGGAATGACTCTGCCTGTGAACTCACCCTGACCATCTGGAACAGAAACCTACAGCTCTGCTCAGGCTCAGACCCGCCACCTTCATCTGCACCATGCAAAATGTGGCCAGAGCATCTCCCCAGCTGCCTCACTACACTGTATGCATCGAGCCCACAGGAAAGCATGCTGTCCCCAAGACTGACTCCACACCACCCTCCTATGAGGACCTAGATCCCTGTGGATAGCCCACAGGCAGTACTCTCCCTCCATATATTTGCCAGAACCCTGCCCCACAACTGGATTCCTGCAGCCTCACAAACTAGGCATCAGCCTTTTCTTGTCTGTTCAGCTGATGTGCCCCATCCTCTCCACCCTCCCCTGTTACAACCATTCTGAGACTGGTCCCAGGTCACACTTTCTGTGTTTGTGCTTCCAAAGAGCAGATTCTCACACGGTCAGCAAGTCCACCACACTTTCCCACAGTGCCCACCTGAGCCAGCAGCACTGGCAGAACTTCCTACTGCTTTCATGCAGGTTGCAGAAACTGACCCATTTAGAGCCAACATCCACCAGCTTATCCCCAGATCTCTGCCAGCAGGGATAAACCAAGACCAGAACTCTACTGCTGGCATATAGCTATTTATGGCAAGAGCCTCACCTGAACCTCGTGGATCTTTGTTTACCACAGCTGTCAAAAATCAGCATGCCCCACCCCTGCTGCCTGGCCACAAGCTTTTACAGCTGGGGCTGGGCACAGCGCTTGACTGTGCCTTGGACAGCTTCTGGCATCTCTAACAGTGTGAAAAACACACTAGCTATCTTCAACCCCTGACTGGGGAAGGACTTTCAAAGCAGAGCTAAAGGCCCACATCGCATCCTGCCTCCACATGGCAAGCGGCGAGCTGCAGGAGATGAGCGTGGGGCAGAGCACCGGCTCCCGCAGCATCGCTGGCCCCATCCCAAACCCACAGCACACGCAGCCCTAACACAGTTAGCGGCTTCGCACGTCACTGGCAGGGATGTACCGTGTCTTTAGGAGAAACGGCAGGATGGAGGTGCAGGATGGACAAACAAACAGAGTTATGAGAATCACTTTACAACGTGTTGGGGCGTATTAACAACATTGGAGATAAAACAGGATTTTGACAGAAACAGGTCGCTCCAAAGTAATCAGTATCTCAAAAAATTCAAAATACATTTCTGCATAGAGAAGCCAAAAGGCTTCGTGAGTATTTCTTGGGGCAGTCCAAGTTTTGTGAAGCTGTGGTTTTGCTCTGGTGCTGGTAAGAGTTAATTGTAAGGTGTCAGAAGGCAGGAGCTTGTTTTGTTTGAGGCTAAAAAGGCCAAAACATGGTGTTACTGGCTCCACTAGAGCACAGGGACTAGTGTAATGAAATTGTGTCACATCACTGTATCCGAATCCCAGTCAGCACTGGTAAACATTTACAGTGCTCAGCAAGGAGTCTGAAGGTTGTTACTACAAAATGTAGGGGCTGGGGGATTCCATGCTCCACAGTGGCTTTCGTTGTGGTGTAACGCTCTTGCTTGAACAAGGAAGCTGCTTGGATCCCCTGGTTGCTGTTCTGTGACCAGCTCTGCATAGCCTAGTTTCCACACTCCTTACTCTGCCACTGTGCGTGTGCAGAAATTGGAAAGTGATGTCCTAGGAGCAGCAAGAAGCTAAAACAATGGCAGATAACAAGCAAAATAGAGACAATACGGACAGCAGTTGAATGTGTTGGTCCTTCACACCGGGTAACACAGCTGGAGGTTTTTAAGACAAGTCATAAGAACAGCAAAGGTGGCCTGACCAGAAGTGGGAAGAGTCCCCGATGCTTCCAGATGACAGCAGCTGTTGCAGGAGCCCAGCACAGCTCAGAATGAGGCCATGCAGTAAGTAGCACATGCTAAACTATGAGTCCCGAGTCCTGCACTTGTGGAGGAAACAAGGCACTCGACGGCTCTGTTGCTTCCCTCGTGTTGTGGAGGAGCACACTGTGCGCTCCTGGAGCACCCCAGCGAGGCAGCGGGGGAGCAGACCACCCGGCAACGCAGGGCCCTGCACAGCCGCCAAGCCCCGAGCCTCTCGGACACGTGCGCTGGTCAGCGAAGGCAGCACAGCGTCAGCCTGCCACAGCCAGCTCCTCCAGGCCTCTGCCGGCAACTCACCAAGGGCCAGGAGCGCTAACCGCAGGGCCGGCCACAGCCAGTGCGGACCCGGTTCTCACAGTGACTCCCTAAGGCACCAAGACAAGAACCGGGGACCGGTTACAACCCTGAGCAGGTGGAAATTCTACCCCCAGAAGGCAGTCCAGTGCTTTCTCACCCTGTTACAATTCTTGTGCTGTGTGGGTGGCTCACTGCAAGTGAAACCAGCAGTGGCTGAGCTGGGGAGAAGCAGCCAACCTCAAACTCTTCAGCTTATGGCAAATTCCCCCATGTCTAAGAGCTGGGGAAACAGCAGCAAGTAGGAAAGTCCCAGTGATATGTTAGTCACCGACTCAGTAACCTTCAAGCAGAGGACAAACACTGCACTGCTGTGAATACTCTGCTCTTATACAACGGAGCACAGACAGGACCATGGAAGCGGCTGATCCATCACGGAACTGGGACAGGAGCTCCTTAGGATGCCTGCCATGCTCCATGGACTGGGGCAGGTTTAGTGCAGTCATCCCTCTATCAAAGGCAGGCTGCGGGTCACAGGCTGGTACTATACCAACTCTTGCCATTACAATTGCATCTCTGCATTCAGAATACAGAATTTTAGGTCTCCTGGATAGATGGTCAGAATTTTATAGGAAGTATTCTGGCTAAAAGCACAAAAAGGAAACAGCTGTTCCTCCCCCAATGCAGCTAAAACCACCACAGCAGTCAGTTCCCACTCTGTTCATCTAGGGCTGCAGCCAGCTCTTCTTCTCTTTCATTTTGCAGTCTTGCTGGAGGGGTAGAAGGTGGCTGTGTGGAAATTTCCACGTTGTAGAAAGCCACAGAAGGGACGGGATGGAAGCAGGACAGCACAGGGGCCAACAGAGCAAAGCACCTTTGGCCAGAGTACAGCAGAGATGTAAAATTCCTCCCAACATCGCTTTCTTAGCTTGTCAAAGGAATGAGAATAACCAGGACTTAGCAAACCAGCGGTGCTGATAGTGGCTGTTATTAGGTACTCTGGGAACATTCACGGAGGTATAGCAATTTAGTACACTTTAACTTTGGTTAAGTGTGTTAGTCAGGTACCTGAAAAGTGCCCTCTTCCTCATTCAGCTGTTTTTTTCCTTTGCTTTAGAGCAATCTGCTTTGAGAGACAATAGTCCTGCAGCTGAAAACCAGAGCAGTTCATTGGTCTCATTGCTCTTTGTCAGCAAGTTCACACTGCGCTGTTGCTTGGCTTTCACCCTCGTCACTGCAGTTTAGTCAGAGGGGCCTTGAGGGCTGTGTGCCGTGGCTGCAACATCTGATGAAAAGCTGATGGCATGACACGGCTCCCTCAGTCATAGCACTGTGGTGAAAAAAATTAAAATTCCGGGTAACACGCGATCATGATACATCACCATGTGGGAGCCCGGGCCACACCTTATACTCGGCAATCGGCAGAGCGGGGGAAATGATCTGAGTCTGTGCGTGTGTGCATGCACGCGTGTGCCTGTGCACTGCACGGGCACAGTTCCCCTGAGAATTAGTCAAACACACCTATTCTTTGTGAAAGCAACTGTAGGCAAAATTACACACTTTGGAAGCACCTGTGTCAGAGCTAGAATACAAACTGCACAAATCATGCTCCTTAAGGAGTTTTCTATAAAAAAGACAGGGCTAGGAGAAAGCAAACTGTCCTCTCAGTCTCTATTCACTCAGGTGCTTTGTCACGTAATTCCACAGTCATAGGTAAACATTAGGGAGCAGGGCTTTGGAAGTCACAACCTCCTCATTTGGTTCTCACCCTTTGTTCCTTTGACCATGTCACTGCTAGAATGCAACATCTAAAAGGACTTGTTTTTTTAGACAAAGTTTGTAGCTCATGATGGATAAGCACTTAGACGTCCTTGCACCCTGCCTGAACAATGCACGGTTCCAAAGCAAGACGCAGAGACTAGTTATTTAAAAAGCTGACCCCTCCTTCACCCTAAATTAACTTGTCCCTACCCCCAAGAACTTGACCCCACATCCTCAAGCCCCTGCTCCATACTTGTCTCACTCTTGTCTTGTGGTTATTGTTAGTTTTCCACAGGCAATGACAAACCTTGTGATTGACAGGAATTTGCCAACAGCTGTTCCATACAGGTGCGTATTTCCAAGGAGCTAACACTGTTCAGAAAGAAAAGAAAGAAAAAAGAGGCAAGGCTGTGGCATTCCCTGCGAAGGAAAAACAGTGTTTCAGAACTAGCTTCTCCTGAACTGGGAATACACCTGCTTTTCTCAGGAACCCATTTCACCCATGGCTAGTCAGGTTGCTAATACTTGGTAGGCAGCCAGGTGTGAGATGTGAGGGTGGAGCGATTGTGAGCAATTAATAAATGGCATTATAACTAGGCTAAACCTTGGCATAAGCCTCCACCTGCACTGCAGTCTTACAAAACAAACTGAAAAACACTGAAAATACACTTACTACTATCAGCAATTCTCTGTCCTGGTAGGAGCCCTCCACTAGCTAACAAGGACAAGCCTTCGGGAACGAAGTTCCCCTCTCAGGAGGTAAGCTGCCTTTGCAAGCCCTGGCTGGTCCCCAGGTGTGGCTCAGGCCGGTACACCTCGCCGGCAGTCCTGAGAGCCAGCCCAAAGCCAGAACTCCCGCACACTCCGGGCAGATCACCATCTTAGGCCAGAAACCTGCCATTTGAAACCCACCTGCGTTTTAGAGCCCGGCAATAGCTCTGGATGGCAAAAGTGGAGGCAGTGGAGGGCAGAACATGAACTCAGCTCCCACTGCAGTCGTGCCCCGTGCCTGTCGCAGGACAGGGGGAGAGCTGAGCAGCCCCCCAGCCAGCCCCGCTGCTTATCACCAGTTCTGGGCTATGCCACGGCACAGGAACAGGGCTCCCCCTTCTCAAAGAGTTACAGTTTGATTTCACCAGAGAAATACTGAAGGGAGAGAGAGGAAGAATACCCACACATAGAAATGAGCAGACAGGAGGGCATAGCTATGTAGAAGAAAAGCCATGGAAAGGAAGAATGAAGCTGGGCTCAGCAGAGAAGTGCTGCAGCAAACAGCTTTCCAATCCTGGCCTGAGCAGACCGCTCCTGGCAGCTCCAGCCAAGTGCAAACCTTCCAGGAAGATTTCACAAAGAACAACAAGGGAGAGTGCAGGAGCAGAAGGGGAAAAAAGCACCACTGGTGTCCCTGTGCCTCCCTTAACAGCCCTGTGCTACTACAGCAAACAGTGAGTAACCCATTTCGGGTAGCTGCAATAACTAGCTGTGGGATTTTGCTTCAACTTGACTTTGCTTGGATTTAGGGAAGTGAGTCAGCTTAGTCATGAGGCAGACCGTGGCCTCTATGCATCTTCCTGATCCACCATTTCAGTGCAGGTTTGGTTGATGGGTCTTGGAAAGCCTGTTCATCTGTCTGCCTCACAGCCCTCCCACTCCACAGAATTTGTGCTGATGTTAACTGCAGCAATAACTGCCCCCATGCAAAGAACGAGTATTTCTGACAGAACTAAACCTCACCTGCATAAAAGTAAAATTCAACCTGGTATTTTCAGCAAAACCAAATAAATAACATGTTCATCAGCAACTCAGCTACAAGCAGTAAGATCTTTCACTAACCACCACCTTAGTGAAAGTCAGCTACAAACCAGTGCCTATACAAATATTAACTATCACATCTAGATACAGACACAGTGAGTCTTCTTCGGGGGCTTACACACCATTTTTTACTGCTGCAAAATGGACGCATAGATACCTCTACTAACTTGGCCAACCTGAACTTTCAAGTCCGATTTGCAGTACAAAAATCTTACTTACAAAACACATTAAACCTGTTTCTGTGCTTAGCATTATGGTTTCCTTCCTTATGAATGGCAATGCAAATAGAGTTTTCTAAATAATGAGAATACACATATATATTTTAATACACATAAAATTACTTAATGGTTCTTAACTATTTTATGCCACTGCCAGCATACTAGGGTGGAATTTACCATACCAAAATATATGATAATGCCCCAGAAAAGTTTAAAGTTGTGAGTAAAACTTTTGGAACAATTATCCAACAAGAAGTATATGCTGCCTTAAAGCTGCAGGCATAATTCCCATTCTGACTGGACAATAACAAGAAGCTGAAAAAATGCTCCATCAATTTAGGAAGTCTGACCATAAACTGGATAAACTTTCTGGGAAAACACTGCTTAGAAATGTCTGAGTCCATTTACAGCTGTAGAGGTATGAAATAACTCTGCTTGCTTCTACAGAATAGGAAACTAATCATCAATAATAGCATTGCTTAAGCCCAAATGACAGTAATCTTTATTTCAGGTCTTGATTGAGCAAGTACAGAAACATACTCCACGCTGAGGCTAGGCCCACAGGACCTCCCTCCTTCCCTCTGCCCCCCATAAATAAATTATGAAAGCTGTGTGATGCTGTCAGTGCAAGTCAGTCACTTCCCCTTTGACCTGCACCTACATCCGACTTCCAGTTGCGTCAGCACCTTCCACATCACCTTTGTGTGATTCCCACACAACATACAGAGCCAGGGCAGTAACCACAGGAGCTGTACTGAGAACTCCCACTTCATGCAGCTGCTGCTCGCTTTTAGAGAACAGTCACGGCCAGAGAAACTCTAGCTCTGGCTTCACCCCCCGATAGAGCTGTAGCTGCAATTGTTAAGTGCCAATGCCTACTGTCCCCCAGGCACCTGCATCACACACCAGTTGCCAGCCCCGCAGCAGGCATGAGAGTTACAACCCACTGAATCCATGTCCGAACTGTAGCAGCCCTCACTTCAGACAAGATTGGAAGAACAAGCAACATTTCAATTTGCCATACAGTTTATTTCCAAAGACTGGTTTGGTTCAGTCTTCGCAAGTGTGGCTAGGCTACCTTCATGTAGCAGTTGTCCTCCTGGGCAAGGGCTTGTACAAATTTCTTTTTTTTCTCATTCTTCCTGTTGTTTTCCCTCAATAGTTCTGCTGGTCTTTTTTTAACTGCAGGTGCCAGTCTGGAACCCTCACTATGAATGGCGTGAGAATCAGAAGGACAGGAGTTATCCACAAAAAGAGGAGATGACGACTTGTTTGAGATCAGGAGCTCCAGGGGCTCTGCAGTTTTCCCTTCTAAGTTTAGCCCAATGCTGTCCAGTGATTCTTCTGGTAAGCTAGCTGCTGAGCCACACCTCCTGCCTTCTGCATGCTTTATCACCTCTTTATTTTCCCCTGCATTTCCAAATTTCCTCAAGTGATTGTATGTGTGGCAGTGTAAGTCAGCATTTACTCTGTTACTGCTGCTCTCTTGCATTCCTTTACCAGTATAGTTAAAGCTGTTAGGTTTTGTCTCCTTTATAGTTCTTTCTCTGCTGCTAAAATCTTGACAGTTCAGCTCTAACAAATGCAACAGCTGTTCATCTCTGCTGGCATTTTCATCTTTGCTATCACTAGACAGCTCATTAGAGTTGATGATCCAAAGGCTGCCATTGCTGGTCTGTGTGACATTCTCACTAGAGGCTAAACCTGGGACAATGCTGCAGTCAAATCCCTGTACAATCAAACATACGTGGTCATCTGTCCTCTGGTCAGGTTCACAGATTATGGTATCTGGAGGTGTTTCTCTGAGGTTGTTGTACAAAAGGCGAATGAAGGGTTCATATAGTGACCTAGAGATAACCGCACTGTCATTGTCACAGTACGTACCATTACATTTAACTGCATTACCAAAAGGTTGATGACCAGATGGTTGAGGTCCAATGGGGCAAGAAATTACATCAGCTTTCTTTTGAACATTTTGATATGTTACTTGCTTATGTATTTCTCCTTCGGGTAGGAAAGCTGAAGCACTGTCATTTGCATGTACAGAGAAAGTTGGAAAATCAGCATGTTCTGAACAGGTGTTTTGAAAATTTAGCTCAGTGCAGGGAGATCTGTAGTTGGTATAGCATGTCTGATTGCTAGGGGGTCGATAAATGTGATCCCTGTAGATAAGTTCTAGTGTCTCTGAAAACTGTGTCAAAGATGGTGAGGAGCAGGCATTTTCAAAACACACAGTCAGGTTACTGTTAGCCACAGACTGAGACATAAGGGTATCAAAGCTCTTGTAGGCAGAACCACAGGGCTCCACAGATGGAGACACAAGGGTGTCACAGCTCTTGTAGGCAGAACCACAGGGCTCCATGGATGGAGACACAAGGGTGTCAAAGCTCTTATATGCAGAGCTACACAGCCTCATGGATGGAGACACAAGGGCATCAAAACTCTTGCGCGCAGGGTTGCTTATTCTGTCTTTTTTGGTCCCAAAGGATGGTTTATTTGGAGATTCCTGGATCAGGACACATGAGTCATGCTGACTTTCAGCACTGCATGGAAAAAGGCTTTGGTGAACCGTATGTTGAAGATCTCTTGCACCCAGAGAAGCAGAATTTATGCCAGAGCTCTGATAGCCAGATTCAAAGGATTCTTCTGATTGTTCTGACTTCTTGCTGGCTGTACTACAATTGTAGTCATCTTGAGGGGCTTTGGTGAAAAGCGAGACTGTATGAGAAATATCACATGGCTGCTGACTCTGGGCTGCACTTTCTTTTGGATTTCGCTGTGATGGATTTTCTGACTCAAGTTTCTCAGAAGTTTTATTCTCACCTGTGATGATGTCTGGGTCTTTATCATCTTGCATGTTGTTTTCATCTGCCAGAAGCTCAATAAACATTCTAGCTAGTGCATCATTGTGTTCAGTGTGCTCTCTGGAAGCACTGACACAGCTCTCAAAAGGCTCAAACTCAGTGATCTGGTCACTAGTTTCTTCCTGGCTCTCAGCCTCACTGTCTGTTAAACATTCACAGATTTCTATAGACTCTTCAACCAGAATTGTCTCAGGGGTTAAAACTGCACTGCTGCCTTTTGGAAACCACTCTCCAGACTTGCTGTGGCAACTGCAAGATTTCTCAACATTTCTGATGTTATCTTTTCCCTTGAAGTTTTCGCTTGACAAACTTTGAGCCAGACAGTTCTTGCAACTTCTGTTTTTGAAAGTCAAAAGAAAAGGACAGTTAATGTTTATGTAATAGGAAACTATTTCATGCTGTAAAGCAGAGGGTTTTGTTTTTTTCCTTTATCTTACTTACATTTGGTTTTCCATATGACTCTGCTTTAAGTCATGGAAAGGGAACTTAATTTCATCAATGTAGTACAAAACTGAAAACTAATAAAGATACAAATGAGATTTAGGACACATGTGAGTTGTATTTAGTATCCCCTGCACTAGCCAGACAATAGCACTTATTAGATATTCTACTTCTGGTGATCAGGAAAAGGTATTTTTTTTGCAAAGCTTTTAAATTACCTTGACATTTTTTACGACCAAATGGCTCTTTGCTGGATTTGGGATTTGATCCCACCACTCTTTCTTCACTCTGCAAGGTAAGAATTAAAATGGTTTGCTTTGATTGCATTTTGGCTTCATCAGTGTACACTTTCCTCTTCTGTTCTTCTCTCCCTCTTAGCCATCTGCATTGCAGCAACACGAAGTGCTTGTTCAGTGCATCTCCAAGTGCTGCTTTTCATTAAACTAGTGCAAAGATGTTTACATGTTTGGTGCGTGACTGATCTGCACAACCACAGTCATATGTTCTTCTAATCATGTTTGAAATCATGTGCAAAACAGATAGAATCCCACTTTCACATTACCACTAAAAAAATTCAAAAAGAAATACAGATATATAACCATCATTCCTGGAACTCCAGCAAAGACTGGGGTCCAAAACTGACAAACCCCACTAACTGCAGCCTGTTTTGGATGCTATAACAAGTCTATTCTAGTAAGATTAATAGAGAATAGTCAGTTATCTATTCAGAAAATGACTGAGTGCAACTGATTCGTGTTTATAAAACATTTGCTCATAAAGAGTGAGATAAAGGTGCTAAGGAAAAACAAAACATTAGATTCCTGGACTACTAGACATTCAGCTAATCAACAGCAATACTGATATCTGTGCAAACTGCTACTCTATAAAACCTATGAACAGTATGATACATACTTGGTAAAACAGAAGTAACAAATTACAGATACTGCCATGATCAGTATGCAGGATACAGGGACAGCCATCTGCAGAATGTCCTCAGTTGTTACTTGGTAATCTGTTAAATAAACATATACATTTACATGTGTATGTGCACATCAATACAAGTACTGGTGATACCAAATTCATTACTCTTCTTTTGCACCTTAAAAAAACGGACCTTTAGAGGATGTAAAATAAAGCCTCCAGCAGAAAAACAACAGAACATACACAGCTACCACTGGTGATGGTGTGTGGCACATCTGAAAGATCAATGCAGGTACTGTAGTTGGTAACTGTGAGCGATAGCAGCTGGGAGAGCCAACATGTACTGTGAGGCCATTTGTCAGCTCTCGGGGACAAACCTGTTGTGCAGTCCCTAAAATAGCATCATCATCTCCACTGTAGTGCAGCTATACTTCTTGTCCTCTCTGTTGCTCTTTAGAGATTTTTATAAACCCTCAGCCCTCTGATGGTTAAAGTACTGCTTAATTTGCAGCCTAAATCTCTCTTGTTCATTTATACCCATTTGCTCTTACATCAATGCTGTTCTTTAATTTAAATATCTCTTCTCCTTCCCTGGTGTCTACTTCATGAAACATTTATAGAAAATAAACACATCCCCTTTCATCCTTTTTTTCACAAGGCTAAACAATCCAGCTTCCCTTGGTCTTCTCTTCCTTAGTCTCTCTAGGGGTTGCCTTTTTATATTTAGTTTCTTTGGAAGTCTTTACAGAAGTATCCACAACACATTCAAAAGGATGAAGAGGATGATTGCATAAACTCCCCTCTGAGAGGAAAGCAGCCGGCTATATATGACATGGTTTATAAAAACTATACCACCCTTTTATCAAGCTGCTATTTGTTACGGTACTTACCATAGTGAAATTCAACTTCTTCACTCCATTCACTCCAGTAGGCCGGGTATTCGGTATAGTTACATCTTACACTTGCAACGTAATCATAGCCTCTCCTCAAGGAGCTTGCAGTAATTTCAAAGCTTTTTGCCTGGTAGTTAATTGCTTTCACAGAAACCTGAAAAGAAAGTGAGAAAGTTCACTTTGATTTCTTTATGAGGTGAAGGGTTAGTGACAGCAATTAAATAACAATAGTATTATGTGTTTCAGCGACCTTTCACAAATGAGCAAATGAATGACTGTATACCTAATCCGCTGTGTGCAATACTGCATTTTGTCATCATGAGCAGGTGGTATTTGTGACCATGCGTGTTCTTCCCCTACCAGAAGAAGCCCAGCCCTAAAGTGCAGATTGTTCAGGAGGGTCTCTGAAATGCCTCAAGTGCACCATGGAGTCACGAACAGCCTCCAGCTTCGTGATGTCTAAGGAGCAAATGAAGTTCAGGGAACAGAAGCATTGTATTTTCAATCTCTGCCCTGTCTACTGTGAGCAGCAGACCATTTTGGGGTGGCAGTCAGAAGAGTTTCAATCCTTTAAAGCCCAGCTGAACCACCTTGGGGCAATGTGACCTGTGGCAAGCGTGTGATCAGAAACACTGTGGGACTTGGCCTCGCTGGCCCTTACACCGTTATTCATAAAATGGTTTCAAGACTTTTCAGAGGACTTTTTACACCTGAAAGCTGCAGAGAGACAGAAAATGAAGAGACTGGCTGTCTCTTACCTCTGTCGGGTGTTGCTTCCTCCAGTATTTCACTTCATAGATGACCGGCTGTCCAGAGAGCATGGATGGAGGAGAGTAGCTCTCCTCCCAGCTCAGATTGAAATTACCATTTTCAACTTTCTCAATGGCAAGATTTTTGGGGGCCCTTGGCTTAACTGTATGTTAAAAAATACAATTAAGGAGAACATGGCAACGGGAAAGCACTGATGGAGACAAGCAGAGAGACAAACATTCACCAGAGACCAGAATCTCATCGCAGTCAATGCATTCAGCCCTTTTCACTATGCTGTAGCACAAGGATATAGAGGCCAAAACTGAGCAACTGCAAGGTATTCATTAACAAGCACTGAATCTTCAAGCTGGCTTGAAGTTCAACCTTTTGGTGCACTGAATGCAGCTTTCAGCCTAGAAAAATGGGAATAATCTGCACCCTTGCAATAGCATGCTGTGCCATGGGGTAGGCTCAGAACTTCTGACAACTTCACAGCCAGGCTGTCCTGGCTACCTGTCTCAAAAACTGATGCAGGCTCCTGCTTATTCTGCTGATAAGCAGCAGCAACAATCAAGTATTCTGAAGAGAACCAGCTCATTAATGCAGACGAATGCCTGCCTAAGGTACGTGAATGATTTCTCTGAGTGTTTGAGGTGACAAGTAATAAGCACACTGTTCAAAACAAACTAGATGCCTATTGAGAGACATAAACTGTATCTACATTCTGTCCTGCGAAACAGCAGAGTTATTAACTTTTTATCACTGGTTGTTATAATCCACCAGCAATTACTGTAAACATCTCTGCTCAGGGGGATGATTCAACTAGCATGAAAAATCAGAGTATGACAGAGACAGGAATGGAAGAAATTTCACTAGGGATAACCTAGTGTCTTTCTAGAAACTGGAAGTAGCACATTCCTCTTCATCCTTGAATTCTACAGCCACAAGTAAAATGCACTAAAGATGTGTCTACGTGCCCAAACTGCTGCTGACTGGCAGCTGAGAGGGTACAGCTAGAGGAAGAATCACTCTCTGCTTGCCCCATGACTTATACTCTTTCCTTAAGAATCTACTCCAGAATCAGGTTTCTAAGCCAAATGGATTTTGCATTTAAGCCAGCATGGCACTTTTCACCTCTGATACAGAAAAAACTGTTCCAGTGACATGAATGTGGAGTTAACTAGGATTGCAAAGCCTGGAAAGAGATGTCCCAGTGACAAAGTAAACAGTTTCTTACCAACCAGGGCTGGTGTAACACTGTAATTCCACATATCAGTCCCATTAAACTGTAGAGCTAGATTATACGTGAGGCCTGATACAAAATAATCTGGACATATTGTGCAAGTGCACCTTAAACTGTCTTTTCCATTCTCAGGGACACAGACATCATTCCTGAAAAACAGGCAGAAAATTATGTGATGTTTAGAGAGTGTGGCACACTACTTCTTGAAAAGGGGAAATCAAGCTTCCCAATGTGTAGAGCTAATCAAATCTGAGACAAACAAGCTCAGTTCCTAGAAATGTTTAGCCCAAACAAATCCAAACCAAAACTAAGCTCCCCCAAACTCCCAAACCACCCACCCTCTCCAAACACCTCTTGGCTATCTGTATCGCACAAATTAAAAACTTGACAGAAAAGCGAAGGATTGATTCCAAGAGGAAAAATTAACACCCTTCATCACACTTCAGTCTCTGAAGGGGTGGACTGACAGCTTGCTAGTATAGGAACAGGTTTACTACAATGTACAAAGTGAGGTTCTTTGGATGTCTGTGTGGAGAAATCACATAGAGAGGAACAGGAGAGCCCAGATGCATCTTCCTTTCTAGAAGATGATGATGGGCCCCACTGCAGAACAGGGACAACAGTCTGTGTTTGAACACGGACTTAGACTGTATGCAGAGATAATCACCTGGGCTCCAGGGGAGAGTAACTTTCACACAGGCTACAGACTGGTAAAACCAGTAAGATTCTCCTGAAGGAGGTAAAATTTTGCATGAAATGAAGGTTGGGTAAAGTTATGAGAGCCCCACTGCTACAAGTAGGACTTGATCACACCTCTGTACCAAGAGTGCAGAGGGGTCTGCAGAAGAGTAGACTACTGAACAGAGAGTGCTGTTAATTGAAGCAACGCATTTTCCTCCTGGCAAGAAGAATAATCCTCTGGATTACATTTTGTCCCAGACATCCATGGTAAAGGGAGGGAATCAAAGCTGATAATGGCTATAGGATATATGAAGATCCAACAATGCTAATGTAACATCTTATTAGACACTTACCACGGAGAACAAAATTCCTTCCCGTAGTACAGCAGG
>NW_009601528.1:0-8512 GCF_000690535.1 Cariama cristata | reverse complement strand
AGGAATTCTTTGGAGCAATTTGTTTGTGCAGGCACCTTCCAGTGACAAACCAGCTCTTTGTCATAGTCAGTGAAGCATGCAAACTCCTGTACATGTCCTGCAGCCATAACTAGGGAAAAGAAGCACACAATGGAGAAGCAAGAGAATCAAAAGAATAAATTGGACTAAACAGAAACCATTAACTTTTCCATCTAAATAGAGCTACCAACCCCCTATAAATCAAGTGAAAGCATTGTTGTTTTTCATGTTCTAGGTAAACGGAAAGAGATGCATGTCACCAAATGTCTCCACCTTTCTGGAGACAATATCTACGGTCTTGGAGAGGAAGAAGGTCTGCAATAGTGATTTTGAAACAGAAAGGCACAACTCATCCAACACAGTCTTCCAAGCATAGAAAATCCGATTCTGATAGCTCTATCTACAACACATCAACACTTAATTATAAACGAGCATCATCATATGTGTTAAATACAAAAGGTTCAAAACCCAAAACGCAGATAATTAAGAGTCAGACCGAGATCACTGCCTACAGGCATGTACTCGTGCTTTAGCTACAGGGCTTCTAAGCTTCCCAAATGCATGCCCTCTGCCTCCCCAGAGCAGTTCCCCATTGCCTAGAAGATCTTCCTGTCACAGGCTTTCTTGTAGTACACACCTTTTCTTAATTTCACTTAGTATTTCCTGTTCTGTCTTCCACTTTTCATTGTTATGATAGTGTTCAGAGACCTGGAGAGATTTAGAGTCACATTGTTCCAAGCACTTAGAGGGTACAGAAAAGCAAAAGTCTCTGCACTCCCAATGTTCGCATTTACAATCTCCTTCACTGGCAGTATTTAAGAAAAAAATATAGAACATCGGTCAAAGTATCTTTGTTAGAACTGGAAAGGGAAAAGGAATACACAATCCTCAGTATCCCTTCCAGCCTCATTTTCCATTATTTCAATGCACTCCATGTGAGTGAGACAGGGAACAGATGAGGAGGAGCTATGTGACAGTAAGGTCATACTGTTATTAGGACTAGCAGCGTGCCAAACGTGGTACTGGATTACAATCATTTCTAAATGAAGCAGCCAGAAATAGCTAATACTTTTGTCATCTCAGACAATTCTTTGCCTTCTTTGATGTCTGACTTCTGTTATTGGTAAATATTAACCCTATCTCCCTTTTCTTGCACAAGTTGTACAGATCTAAATGTTTCTCTCCTGCTCTACATCTCGATTCCTTGTAAAAATTTAGAATAGCTTTGGCTGGTTTTCAGAATCCTAATAATTGATACTTTTCTGATAGTTTCCTAAGGGATTCTGCTAGAAGGCTTCCTGCAGCAATTATGCAAGGGCCAATTCTGTTTACATGGCCCAGCACATTACTAACTCTCCATTCTTGTCATTTACATTGCAAATTCAAGATTAAGTTGCCAACAATTCACAGTCTGTAAGGTCCTTGTACTTCAGCCACTGCTGCTTCATAGGCTTATTCTTTCCAATGGGTACCTAAGTTTCAGATTATTCCTCCCAAACAAAAACTTTTGGTGTCAAAAATATCTAATTTCATTTTATCCTTCCTATGTTTCTACTTTCCTGTAGTCCACTTGTGTCATTTATTCTGATAAAACTTCTGCATACTCTGATACAGTACACTATCTGCAAATGTTAATAAACATGATAGTCAGATGGCTTTTAGTGGACATGATACATAACACAGAATGTAATCTACCACCAGTCCTTCTGGTAATTCAATAAAAACCTGACTCAAAGAAACACTTAACTGTTTAGTACTGTCAGTGTATGGTCTTTCACCCTCATTAAAATCCATACAATACTTTCACTTGCCTTTCTAAAAGGCCTCCCACCAAACTTGACCACCAAGCAGTCCTGGATCACCTGAGTAAGCTCAATAACATTAGTGAGGCCCACTTACGCAAAGAAGGATGTACGACAATGTCAAGGAACCATTTTAAAAGTCTATAAAAATCATAATCTAAATTGTTTGGTATATTGACTGGTTGTAAATCTAGAACTGACTGCAGCTCATGATTTCATTACTATTCAAATATTTAGAAAATGTCTTGTTTTGTTTTAGTTACTAAAGCTAGATTTTATCTTGTAGATAAGAACTATCACTCATAACCTTTCTGGATGGCAGCACCACATTTAGTTCCCTTTTGTTCTGCACAGTCCCTGATTCTTCAAAAAACCCCAAGAATCATCAGAAAAGCTGCAAGTTAAAGATTAAAATTCTGCAATACTGTACAGTCACATTGCTCATTTATTTTAAAAGAGCCATTATCGATTCATCCTGTTGCTGTTGTTTGTACTTGGTTGTGATTTGTATTTTTATTGTTAGTTTCTTTTTTTCCCCCCACTTTTAAAAGTAGTATTAACATTTTAAGTCCTTTAAAGATGAATATCATTATTTTTCAAGGTGTTAATGATCTTACACTTTCAAGAGTACTTTGAATAAATGAAGCTCTTCCTGCTGTGCTAAGCTATGATGATTAGCAGCTTTACTTTATTGTGCCTTTCAGTGTCTTCAAGTCTTTCCAGAACTCTAAATTATGTTCTGTATTGTTTTCCTGTGACCTTCTCCCTTTTCCATCTCTGCTACATGGTATTTTTTTTAAACCTCAGATATTTGAGAATTTCCTTTTGAAACCACATACAGTACACAGTTTGTTTTCAGTTCGTGTAGTTAAAAAAGGGAACCGAAATACTGGATTTCTTTTTTTAATCCTCAACTAGAATACCATGCTGAAGAAACTTAAAATATGTACTTAACTGGGGGGGGGCGGTATTCTGTAAAAGTAAACCTTGATAAAGGTAATTTACAAAATGTGGGACTACCTAGATCAGATGACCCAGTCAATGCACTCTTGCAAACCTTGATCCTTCTCATTAATTCAAATTGTACTATTCCATAGTGCATAAGAAAGTAGCTAATAAAGCTTCATTTTTAGAGACAGGCTATTTTTAATTTTCTTTTAAATATTTTGTTTTGCTTTAAAAAAAAAACAAACCAAAACAAAAAAAACTGTAGACTATTGTTTAACTATAGAAAGCAAAATGTAAGATTTATTTTCCAGAGAATAAAAATGCATTGTCGGAAAACATGATTTTATCTATCTAACTTGTCTTTATAATCAAACATCATAAAAAAAGATACAAGGAAAAAAGCATTTTCACACTCAGCTCCTGCCAACTAAACTTCAGAAAATAACCACTAGCTAACAAGCAGCATTAAGACTCAATGCAGCCAGACATCCTGCCAGACTAAAGAACGGTGTAGTGAAGAACGCATAGGACATCACATGTCAGTCATCTGCCCCTGTACAGGCACAAGTCAGAGCATGTAATGTCTGACAGCAAGTGCCGGCAAAATTTGTTCAAATCACATCAACTAAATTCTCCAACTGCATGCTTTGGAGAATGCAAATAGACAGATGCCCTTTACCAGCAGACCTACAGGCTCCATTTCACGAGCGTGGCTCCCTCCAAAGTCCTGCATGGCAAACAGTGGCAGTTATGAAAATAAACAAATTAAAGACTAGTGCTTTCTACTCTTACGAGACTTCTACAGAGATGTCCCTGGGTCATTGCTGAGCACCTTGTTTGCAGCAAAGTATCCAATAGAGATTGGATAGTAAGGAAGCAGGAAGATGACTTTCCAAACCTCAGTTTCTCCTTCCTGCAAATTCCTATTTTTTTCTTGCCCATATGCAAAAGGTCAATAAAAAGAAAAAAAAAATTCTAAGAATTAATTCTAGTATACCGATACTTCTGACATTTACACAAGTTACACATTTTATACTAGTTAATTAATGGTAATAGTGTTGCCTACTAGTCATGGGAAAATGCTATCAATAAAAACTTCAGTATAATAATTTAAAACATTGACAAACGTACCTTCATTTGTTGCATATGAAAAGAAAAGGATCCACAGGGTATGCAGTGCAGCACGTGGGAGTCTTGTCATCATTGACGCTAGCCAGGTTCAGTTTTGAAATTCTGCCAACAGAAAACATTATTATAAGCTTCCATCAGTGTCCCAGTTAAGGTAAGGTGTAGTTCCTCCTTTCCTACCAGTCTACTAGAATTTAAGATTCAGATCCCCTGCACTGTCTGATTACAGAACAACAAAGAAGTGTAGAAGAATAAGGATAATACAAATAAGCTAGAAGACTTCTCTGCAAAGTTTTAATAACAGAGGATACTAAACTGACATTGGCAGTGGACCTACTCTTTTAGGTACTAGAAAAAGCAAAGCTGCTAGTATGTGAGATATTGAAAGAGTAAGCACTAGACCAAAACCATTGACAATCAACATGTCACCAAAGCCCTACGATTCCACTCAGATGACTGTAATAATTTAAGAATGAAGTGCCTGATCTATTGACTAAAATGTTTTTCCCAAGTCCTATCACCAGTACCCTAGATAAGAAGGATATCACCTTCTTGAAAAAGTGCTTGGCAAAGACCTCTGAGCCTTGCTTCAACAGAATGTAGATTTATAAAACAGTAAATAATTCGAAAGAAGTTGTACAACACATACCTGATCATGACATAACCAGCACAACTTCGGAGAAAGGAAATTATTACATATTAGAATTCTTTAAGCATAGTGAAGCTGCTGTGTAAGTAAACTGAAAACAGATGAAATAATTAATTTAAGATTTTCAAAAAACTTATTTCCCCAAGATTCTTTTGCTCATGCAACATAGTCACTTAGTGGAAGATCATACTCTGGATTAGATACGGCTACTAGCTTTCACATCACTAGAAACGTATATGATGCATTGAAAACTTTGGTAAATTTGTAGGTAAAGTCATGCCAACTGCTATGGAATAACCATGACTTTCCATTCAGGATAAAGAGGGATAAAACCTGCTCAGCCTCATGATTCTCCCTGTGTGACTGAGTAAAGATGAGAGAATTTCTCAGAAGATCTCCTTTAGCAGGAGAGCGGCGTTGGGCTTTCTGCGGAAGTTTTGTTAGATTTGAAGTAGAAGAGACCATTGAAACATACTTATTGATGGTGGTTCAATACGCTCTGCTCCAACTACAGTAATAGAACAACCTTTGATGCTTCTAACAGCACACAAAACAAAAGGAACTGGCAAGGGATCAGCAACTGTGCTGTGGTATAAACGTGTTAAGTGATTAGCTTAGGAAAAATTTAATGACCTTTTGGAAGTATGCATGTGGGCACTGTATACATGTAAGGATGTGCAGCCTCAAAGGCATGCTACCAAAGCCATATCCCCTCAAATAACTCCTCTCTAAAACTAGGAAGATTTTCAAGTACAGCTGCTGAATACTGTTTGTCAAATATTCATACAGAATAAACACAAGGTAGGCAACAGCCAGACTCCTTCTCAGTTGAGTAAGCGATGGAAAAATCACTTTTTTTATAAAGAAGACCGCACCTTGTATTGATAAATATGTCTACATAAATCAAACTATTGTGAAATGTAGCAACAGAATCTTAATTTTCTTCAATATATTTAGAAGTACTAGCACTTCACTTAAGATCAGTCTTTACTTCACTATGTCAGATTCAGCTCCAAGGCAATTATCTCACAACCCAAGTTCCTGCAATTGTCAGAAAAGTCACGTTTAATGATACTGTGTTTCTTCCATTCTCACATGCATGATTGACTGCTCTGTAAAACAAGCTTCGAAAGATTAAACACGGAAAATTTCAATCTTAGAGGTTGAGGGATAAGAATATTGCTAGTGAAAATAGAAGATTAGACTGGAAATTCTTTTGTGACCTTCTCTGAGGCAGTTACTGCTCATCTAGTAACAAAGGACATACTTGAAAGACGAATTTCTCATAAATGCTCAACAGAACTACTACTCAAGAGCTGAGCTTTTCACATTTTGGGAACAGACAAAATGTGACTGAGCACAGTAATAAATTTTTTTTTAAAAGAACACAAGTGCCTTTACTCTGCTCAGAAAAACAGCAAACTGCTCCAGCACAAAAAAATCCTTCTTCTTTTCATCCTTTTTCCTGGAATTCTCAAGAGAGGAAGTGTTTGCTTCCCAGCCCACTGTTAAGTAATAGTGTTGCATGACTGGAGTTCCAAGAAACTCTTAAAACTTTGGCAAAGAATCCTCTATCACGTCAGCACGTATGAATCAGCAGATGGCAGAGCAAAAATATCTCCCCTCATAGGAGAAAAGATCTGCACATGTTGATGAAAATGGAGTTAACCCATAGCTCTAATGAAACGGCAAACTTTTTTTTTTTTTTTTTTGGGACAACATTTTAAAATCACAATAGCTTTCCTGTCTGTTAGCTTTTAAGTTTTTCTTTATATCAGATAATATAATTAATCTTTAAAAAGTATATAACATATAGAGAATACTAAAATCATAGCAAACCTAGTAATCCCAATATAATTGAGGAAAGTAAGGTGTAAAAGACATAAGTGACTTCCCCGAAACCATGAAAGAAATTACTATCAGGGCTAGAAGCAGGTCTATCCGATTACTGGCACAAGTTATATGCTTTGATCATTTATCATTTCTGTCTCTTGAAATAAAATATTATGTGATTGAATAAATGTCATTTACTATCAAGAAAACCAGTAATAACTTCTGGTCTGGGCTTCTAAATAAACGAGGGTCACATTTAATCTACAGGCGTAATTTGCAAAACTGTTATGCTCAAAGAGTAACTCATGCCCCAAAGACGGGCAATAGTAATTTCTATGTAAGACTGCTTAGACTACCTCTGCTGCAATTGTGCAGGTAAAGGACCACTCTCTATTTTAAAACTGGCTCTTTTTAAAACTGAAGTACATCTTGTCTTATTCTTTCTCATTTAGAATATTGGCTGTAACTGCAGACTAAAATGAGATAAGCAGTATATAGCAAAGCAAAGCAAAAGTTCATCAACTGATTTTGTATCAAAATTTGAAAAGAAAAAAAAAATCGGGAGTAATTGCCATCTTTTTTTATTGCTGTTTCTAATTGATTTTTTTGCTAAGTGTCTATACAAAATGGCAGACCTATAGGAACATAACTCATAGTATCTACTCTTTGACACGCAATGTGATTGTCAGAGGCAACCGCACAAAGCATGTGCATGGTGAAAAGCGTAGGCGTCTCAGACAAAGTGGGTTTTCACAAGAATTTGGAAGCTGAGGAGAGAGTTCTGTATACCTACATTAAGGAGGAGCTTTAGATGAAAGGGCAGACTGGAAGGTATTTAGAAGTTCCCATAATTAAGGATGGCGACACCGATCAAGGAAGGGCCAAAAGATGATAAAATTCAAGAGTTCCCGCTTTGTGTTATCTAAACTGAACAGTAAACCATTCCCATGTGCTGCTTTGCCATTCCATTAATACACCATTGTGTGGATGTTCTCTCTTCTTGCTGAGACTACTACAGTGGAAAGCACTCGGTAAGCAGAAACTCAAATCTACGGCCAGATCTTCAGATTACAGATTCTTTAGTGGAGAGACTTTGTCCCGTTTTTCATCTTAAAGGGCGTAACATACATATTATTGCTTATCTAACACAGTATTTTCTGCATCACTGTATGATCACTAAAGAAGGAATTTGACTTCAGAATGGTAGATTTTAAAGGAGCAAGACACTCTGTTTTATTCTTTTCAAACGAGTAATTTAACTAATATTTTAATGTCATCATTGTTCCACAAATTCCTTCATGTAGTTTGGAACATTAACCATTAACGTCATTTTACGCAACAACACACAAATGATACCTGCATTTCTGTAGCAGGAAAGGGCACTTCTCACAAATATAGAAAGAGTCTCTCAAAATGAGCAGATGGGTTCTCTTTAAAAAACCTGAAACTGGTCAGTTTTTATTTATGACTTAAGCTGAGGTTTCTCTATTCCAACATGTTTTCATATTGAGATGACAGAAGTCAGCAAAGGGCATAATAGCACGTCATTTGGGCCTATAAGGAACACAGCACTTTCACACAATTTGACAAACTGCAAATCATAACCTGCAAGCAGCAAGGTAACTTCGGGTATTTTCTAATTTAGAACCAACAGAAACCATGGAAACTGCTGAATTTGGACATGTTGGGAAAAAAAAAAAAAAGCCAAAAATACAAAACGTCTGGACTAAAATGACCAGAACAGCTCACTTCTGATCCTAAATTTCTGAAACCCTGCTTCTGGGAATTTAGCATAAATTGGTCTTAAGTTCTGTTAGAATCCATACACACTGGGAGTAATTTTTAAAGAACAAAATCCGAGATTCGAGGACAGCTCTATAGTTCAGAGTAAGTGCGGCGTGGGGAATCCTCTGCTCACGGAACCGGGGTCCTGACCAACACGGCTTTTACACGTGAGCTCAGCGAGAGGTGTCGTACCTCCTGCACCCATCAGGCAGGATTTCCAGCAGAAAGAAAATTTCTGGGAATTATACCAGTTTTGCCTTAAATTACTTCAAAAGGAGCGCCTGAGTTACACAACCTCAAGGAACGAAAAGCACTTCTGCCGACGACAACGCTTTGACTGACTCGCGGG
>NW_009601527.1:0-10103 GCF_000690535.1 Cariama cristata | reverse complement strand
AGAAGGGCCGGTCTCATCTGGGCTCCAGCCGGGTGAAGCTCTGCAGGTCTGCGCTCGCCCTTGTCCCCTGCTCCACACGCTGGGTCACAGCCAGTTGAAGGGACGGGAGGAGGGATCAGCCCTGGCCTCCCTCAGGCCCAGCGGCATGTGCTTTCCGGGCCAAGCCTCCAGGGTAGCGGGATCGATTATTTTAGTCCAGTCTCCAAGAGGCTAGAAGAGTTTTCCAAGGGATGTGCACATATTCTCTGTCATTGCTTATTCAAGCCAACCTCTAGCAGGGAGGCTCACATGCCTGCTATGTCACCCATTACCACAGTGGCAAGGGTGGTCCAGCACCCAATGGGACACCATCAGCAAGATACACCGTGACATTGCTACAGAGCAGCCCCATGTGTGCTCTCTCACAGCGGGCTTGGGCTTCCAACGTGGACCTCTCGTGTATGGTTGGCTGGAGATCAGACCTGAGGATTGTGGTCCTCCCTACAGCACAACAGGTTTGGGTTGCTGTTGCAGGTGGAGCTGGCCAGGCTCAGCCCTGGCACCAGCAGCTCTCACTGCTCCTGGCTGTAGCAGCACTGGCATGTGTGTCAGGACAGGCTGAGGCTGCCAGGTAGCACAGCCGGCCAGCGTGGAGCCAGGTGGGTGCAGGCAGAGCCCAAACTGGGGCCATGGAACCAGCCGTGCCTGGGGCAAAGCTGAGCTATCGTTACCAACAGCTCCCATTTGGCAGAGTTTTGATTGAAACACATACAGCAGGGGAGGCCTGGCTTGCATAGACATTTCTGAAATCAAACTGGCTGAAACATTTCATTTTTGCCCCCTACACTTCTTTCAGAGGTTGACCTAAAATACAGCAGTGAAACAACTGGAAGATGGAAGAGGCTGTTTCATTCTGGGTGGAACAAAATGCTTCAGGTTTGTGCAAATTACTTCCCCCCTCAACGACACCAGCCTCTCCCTCTCAGCCTGGCACACGCACTTGGCTGTTCAGCTGCCAGATCTGAAAAATCCATCCTCTGCCCTGATCTATCCTGGACATCTGTTGTTTTGGGAGATGTAGCGTGTTGAGCGCTGGGCTGTTTGGCCCTGGGGAAGTCACCTGGGAGGGATGTGTCCTACTTTCTCATCCTCCAACAAGCCAGCTAATGCCCCCTGCTCTTTCCTGCGTGAACAGCTCCACTAGCTCACTCAACGCTCCTTTACACAGGGAGATGTAAACCTTCTTTTGCTGTGGCAGTGGCAAGGTTTTGCTAGTGCCCTCCAGGAGCCTAGGCATAATGGGCACTGCCAGTTATTAACTAAATACTTGTGGGAGGATAGTTTGGCTTCTGCAAGCCGGTCTCAGACTGTTCCTTTTTCAGACTTCTCTCCAGCCTTCCCATCCCCAGCAGCTGGAGGTGATCCCTTCCCCACCAAAACAGCTCCTCCAAGGCCAGGAGCTTTGCGCACATTGCCTTCTCCTCCACTCATTTGCCTGGCAGAGTATTAACAGACATCCTTGAAATGAAACACCCTAAGAAGTGTGGGCAGGAACACTACTGTCCCAGAAGGTCTCAGCAAACACTATCCCCAGTTGTCAGATATATGTGTGACTTAACAGTGCTTGAAGACAAAAGTTCTACTTCCTGCTTCTTGGGTTTTTGAGACCCTGCTTGCACTGGACCAACCCAGCCTCTACTACTCTTATGTTTCTGACAAACCAAAACCAATCAGCCCTGCTACCTGCAGGCAGCTGAATCCCAGCAACGGTGAGCACAGCCTTTGCAAGCTTGGAAATCAAGCTGGGGGAATGCAGAGATGATGACACCTCCATGGAGGGGTCAGAGGCTCCTCAGTGGCGTGCTCCCAGCCCCAACAAGCACCACTCGCTTTATGGACATCCCAAGCACGGTTAAAGACAAGTGACATCAGCAACATTCCCTTGCTGGACCAAAACCACAGTTAACAAATTTACATCATGCTGCTCAGCCATCCCCCCCTGCAGAGCGAGCTACCCTGCAGCGGGCAGCAGCTCTTTTAGCTGGGGTCTGACAACTGATGTTGCCAAGACACAAGATGCCCACCCACACAGCCGCCTCCCAACATCTGTTAGCACATCTTTGCACCCACACTGTTTTTCCCTTTAACACCAAAAATAACTTGCATTAAAGTTTTAACAGATATTACCTTGAAGCCCAAGAAAGACCACAAGAAACGTCTCTGCCAGTTCCACACCAGAACACGCTTGGCTCCTCTCTTCACAGTGAGTTTAGGCCAGGGAATCTCTTCATTCTCCTTCCTGCCAGGGACTGGCTGCTTTTTGCTGAAAGCCAAAGTGATATTCCTCCAGGTCTGCAGCTAGCAGTGAGCTTCACAGAGCCTGCAGGCAGTACAGCCTCTTCTCTGCACCGTCATGTAGACCCCATAAGGATGCAGCCTCCTGGTGGAACCATATCCTGACAGCTGTGACTCCCACAGCTCAGCTCTGCAGCACAGGAAAGAACTTTTTCTACCTGAGTTGCTGCTCCATGGTAGCACAGACCCCCACCAGCCATTGGTTTAGTCCCCTGCCCTTCAAGGAGAGGAGACTGCAGAGCAAGCATGCTTATTGTGCCAATACCAAAACTGCTGAGGACAGAGGTGCAGCCCAAGCCCATTACTCCAGTGCAGCCCCTACCCCTGTCAGCTGCTGCTCTTCTGTCCTCCTAGCACTCAACTTCATGCTCCCTGCTAGACCATCCCTGTGTCCATCTCTCAAGTCTCTGCAAAAAACCCTTGGTTTTACAGTGCTCATCATTGCAAGATGCTCAGCTCCATTCTACAGGCTGCCACACCCACTTGAGCTTCTTAAAATTAACCTCATCTCTTCAGGGGCAGACACCATAGCTTTTCTCTTCGTGATGAGGACTGGGGATACCTGCTTCTAGCCACTGAGGCGCCCCTTAAACCAGAAAACTCAAGAGATTAAAAGCTTGCGGCTGAGCAACTGCACACACTAACTTGTTTACCAGGAGCCTTGAGGAAATCCAAAGACCAATGTCTCTTCCGCATGGTTGTGATCCTCCTCAACAGATGATCCTCTTCAACTCAGGTTCTGCCTCAGCTTCCAGCCACTAGAAACGTAGAGAACTGCAGAGAACTGCAAAGACCAAGAAACTCAGCTGGCAGGACTGCAGGCAAGCAAGGAATAAAGCAAAGGGGCAGGTAAACAACTCTCCAGCTCTGCACATTTTACAGCAGTGCTTGAAGTCCTGCTCTGGAATGGACTCGGATGCTCTGGAACGCAGCAGTGGCTCTGCCATAATTGTGTGTAATGGGGCAGGGACAGCTGCTGAAGGAGCAGACCAGCTTACATAGAGGCAACACTTGGCTTAACCTGCTTAATCACCTGTCACCCGTCAAAGCATGGATCTAAGCATTAGCTATTACTTCCACTACAAATGCTTCTGGCCCCTTCTAGAAGGGCAGGACTCAATTCTGCAGCACAAGAGACCTGAGAATCCCAAATAGCCATTGGCTTAGACATTCACCCAAAATCAAACTCTTAAAGGAATCCCACACTCCCACCATTTTACAAAACTTCAAAGACCAGAGGATATAGAAGCTGCACAGTGGATTATCCAGGCGACATTTATTAGAGCATTTCAAGTATACAATGATTTTACTGATGGCTGTGAGCAGCTAAGGTGCAAACAGATGCCAGTAGGAAAGGGTGAGCTAAAACTAGCAGGCTATGCAATTCTTCTGGGAAATTAATGCTTTCAGCTGAAAGAAGAGGAAAACAAAGTATCAGACTAAAAGACTGAGCAAGTTTGGGGATGGAGAGGAGAAAATATAGAAGTTTTTATTTGCAATCACTTACTTAAATTGGCAACTCATGAGTAGCAGAAGCTCTCTGCTATTGCACTCTTCCTTTGGCATCCCAAGGGCCTAAAATAGCCAGGTGTGTTTTTTCCACCAAGAACAGACAGCATTTTCCCTGGTAAGAATGGAGGCCTGCACTGGTGGGCAATTCTGGAGCTCTAGCTCAGCACCTGGAGATTTAGATCCCTGGCTTTGTATACTCACATCTGAGAATCAGACTGTGGGACTTCCATCAGCAAGGAAGCAATGCAGACTTTCAGCAAGAGCACACTAAAACTATCAACTCCTCACTATAAGGCAGCTTTAGGTCAGGACTCTTTTTGGGTGCCTGAGCTGTTGTTTAGAAAAGCAAGGACCACATGGCAACAAGACTACAAGGTCCTCTGACGACAACAAGGACTGTGCCTGTTTCCCAAGAACTATTTCTGAAAGACACGTCCTTAAAAATATCTTAAAGCAGAAACTCTCCCATTGATGCCCAAAAAGGGCATGACTAGGGAGGAACTGAGCTACAAAGTGATCAACTCATAAAAAGCACCTCACAAACCAGAGGCTATATACTCTGCCTGATTTGCAAGCTAGTAATTCTGCATTTAAGATAATAGCTGCCTCGATTGTGTCTTAGTCTCCTGCATTTATTAACAAGGAGCAGTTGAATTCAAGAGCTTAAAAAAAAAAAAAAGAGAACTTAAATGCTTAACATTTAAAAGGGTATCTCCAGAATGACTGTTCTTCAAGATACTAAGCTCTGAGGTATGCAATGGCAACTTAGTAGTCAGGCTAGCGGAATGCAGTGGAGTTTCTAAGCCTCCTGAATACACCTTCGTTAACTAAATGAATCACAATTCTTTCCAGCAAAATTGCTTAAAAATTTGTCTTCAGCAAAGACCATTTAAAAATTCTGGTCAACAACCGATTTGCAAGTAAACCAAAAAGTATTAGAAATGGTAACAACACAGTCTGTTTAATCAAATCAGATCTGATTACTACAAAAACATGCTAAGGACAGCCACTCAACTCATCCTGGATGCTGCAATGCCTTCCTCCCACGTACCCTACAACTGCTTTTTAAAAACTGTTTGTCTAAAGGACAACAATGGAAGACAAGTCAGGATTTAATGACAGATTTCAAACAGAAGGGCATACATACATTAAATTAACAGATTCAACCTTCAGCACACAGGAGTTTGATAGAGTTACTGCCTAGAGTCACAGAAAGTTCCAAATGTGAACAGTCTTGAACCACTTCCAAATATTCCAATGGCTTTTTAATAGTTCCAACAATTAATGGGTATATAAAATGGAGGTGGACTTCTCCAGCAGAAGAGTTGGGGCTCTTCCAGGCTCATCAGACCGCTGGTACAGAAGGGAGTTGATTTGACTTCCCCCACCTTCCCACCAGTCCACTAGAGACTACGACTTATTAAAACCTTCTCGATTTACTGACGACTGATTTAACAGGCAAAAAGCTGCAGACAGTGTCAATCATAGTGGATGGCAGTATAGAAGATTATCCAAACAACCTGTGGAGAGGAAAGGAGGTGAAGGTTATTTTGATGCCTCTGGAGAGGGTTCTGACAGAAAACAAGCCTCACGCCTTGCTCTCAATAGAGGATGGGGACTGAATTCAACTTTGAGATTGTCTCAGAGTGATGTTAGGATCACCATGCACCACAAACAGTAGCATTCAACTTGCTTGCCTTCTGGAGTGACTAGTCTCTCCACATTAAAATCCCACCACAGTGCCCCTAGTGATTTGGGAACACCACCAAATCAAGTGCTGAGTGTATTCCAAGACTTGGGGGAGGGGAGTAAAGGCAAAACAAAGACACCCAAAACAGCAGTTTGGGTGCAAGTAGCTCTAGATGAAACTTCACCAGGATATATGGGACAGATGATGGGAAGACATAAAAGTTAAGTGGTAGATGCAAAAGTACAGCTGCCTGTTCCTACATCCTTTCCTACAGAGGAATTGCAGGCATTAATACTGTATTTTGTAACCAGTAGCCATCAGATTTGAGGATTTTTTTTCCCAATCAACTCCACTTATTAGATGACGTTAACACATCTCTCTTCTATCCGCGCACCACCTCACCTGCTTTTTGTCCAGGTCTTTTCTCTCAGAAAGTGTACCAACACAATTCACTAATTAACTTAAAGAAAGCAACAGGCCTTACCAGAAACAGTGCAAAAGATGTCATGAATCCTTCCTTTGTTAGCTCCCATGTCCCGCCATACTCCTCCTCATCTATCTGCTGGAAGCTACTGAAGTAGAGGTACAGAACACCAGCATTAATCAAGCAGAATCTGGAAGAAAGAGATTAGGAACTATCATTTCAGTGATACAGGGTGCAGGTATCCAACATGCCATACTGCAACATAGCAATGAGACGTCTTTCATCCACAGCAGAGGAACACTGTTCCTGCAACGTTTCCCAGGCAGTGCAGTCACTTCCTTAAAAAAGCACCTCCAGGTCAGCTTGCCATAGCATGCTAGGTTCGGATAAAGTTCACCTCACAAGGCACAACCTACTCCTAGTAAGGCTCAACAGACAGTAGTCAAAAGCTGGAAGTATCAGCAGATCTGCAAACCCTGCAAGTTTTCCTACCCTGCAGATCAGCAGCAGTTCTGCTCCCACACAGAATCCAAATTCCTTGTGTGTGCTACTTGATTTTGAGGCTGCTAAGAGGGAAGCCTGTTAGCCTCTGTGCTCAGTGTTAGATCCCTGTTACCGTCGCATGACCAAACGTAGTGATGTAGATGTGAGAGCCAGAGAAGACTCAACAGCACTCTCAGAGCCATAGCACTGGGGTTCCACTTGAGACAACTCTCAGTCTGTGCCAACGGTTACGTTGCAACGGAGAGAAAAAACGTGACCTCCTGTTTGTCCTTAGACACGTTTGGCTTTACACCACCCCAACTTAGGGCTGGGGCAACGTGGGAAGTCACAGGCACATTTCCTGGAAAGAAAGCTGTGTAGGAAGGGCAATATGGGAAGACATACTCACAAATTTAGTAACTGGCAGCAAGCTGTGAGCAGCTGTGCGACTGCATACCACAGAGAAAACACGCACACAGTTCTAGCAGCTTTTAGTTTTTCCACTAGTACACCACATCACTTTAGTACACCATATCACTTTTTTTTCTTATTAACATTTAGCACAGGAATTGGCTTAGGTGCCTGAAGGTGCCTTGTGAATTAATGGATGACTAAGAACAATGCTTCTCAGCTACTCCACATCTGTTACTGGGAGCAATTTAGATTTACCTGTTTGCATGTAGCTATTGAGTTCCTCTTGGAGCATCACTGCTTTACAGCCCCTTTTCCCTAAATTTCACTTTTTTTTTTTTTTAAGAGACACTGGCTGCTACTCGCTCCACTTTCTTGCCACAGCCAGGACACTCAGGAGGAGGAACAAGATGACAAGTCAATTTCGCCTAATAAAAGCTGTGAGGTTGTGAGTTTGACTAGGAGACCTTGACTAGGCAGAGACATTTGCAGAGCCTCCCCAGAACAGACACAGCATCTTCCCACACCCAGTGTTCAGAGACCAGGGCTGTGTTTCCCATCTCTGGTGTCCTTCCAGAGACTTTCAGGCACATGCCAGGGCCAAACAAATTTTCATTTCATAACTCAGAGTGCTCACTGCAGCCTCTGGACCCTTGCTGGAAGGTGACCGGAATCCCATATCTCAGTGGGGATCCAGTGCATACATACCCTTCTAGGTGCTGCCTTCCCCCAGCACCATGGCTGAAAGAACTGCTTCAGCAAGCTGGGACTGCTGCAGGAGCACTGCCAATGGTGCCACTTTGCCTGCTTGTCACCTGTGGTCTTTGGTGTTCTGAAGAAACCTTTTATTTTTCAAAGGGAAGCTGCCTCTCTTGTCTATTAACAGACCCTCCTCTCTGAAGAGGGCTCCTGACTCAAAAAGAAGGACTGTCACCCCTTCTTCTCTATGGGCCTTATCTCTTAGGTGGCCACACCAGGCACCATACTCACAGCTCTTATTCACACATGCAGGAACAGGACACTTCATAAGTCAATTGAACCTCTCGTTCCCTCCTTCTACCCTTGCCCCCTTTAATGATAATAAAATAAATAATAATTTTAAAAAGCATTAATCAGGCTGAGGAGAGAATGAGGCTGATGAAGACATGTTATGATTTGTATGAATTTCATGACAAATTAACAGTCCAGAATGCAACACAGGCTTTAAGATGCACAGCAGAGACTGCATTTGGCCAGCCCATTGTTTATAGCACAACTTTAAACCAGGCACCAAGTAAAGTCCAAATGTGGGAAAGTGCATGAGACAGAAAAGGAAATAAGCCTTACACTGCTATTCCCACAAATCCCTTCAGTGGAACTACTCCCCAGATGATTCCCAAAATAACTGCAATGATCTGCCGGAACCAGTAGATCACATCTAAAAACTCGTCCTGAGGAGATAAAACACAAGAAAGATTTTGGCATTTACTATGTTTCCTTTTTGTAAAGCATCATACAATTAACAGGTGAAAATTTAACACACTGAACACTTAGTTTTCCATTCAAAGTGTAAGATACTGTACTCGGAGCAGATGAAAGCAGCTTATGGTGTGATGCATCCTGGACTTAGCTCTGCTTCCAAATCAAATACATGGCTTTGTCCTCCAATGAGCTAACTGCAGAGGCAAACAAGTATCTAGTCCCCTTGTTTACTAAAGATTCAATTCTGTAAAAATTCACTGGAATAAAAGCTTAAAGAACTGTTTATGCTTTAAGACTGTTATAAGCCACTCTAAGTGACCCAGGCCCTCCCCTACCCAGAAACAAGTGCTACCAGTAGCCAGAACTCACGCCGACTCTAAACTGCAAACCGTATCTCACACGCACTACAAGTGCATCTGCATTCTTTCAGAGCAGCAGTGAAGTGGTCATTCCTGTTCGTCCGTAGGGCTGATACAACTGTAAGTATTGCAGCTGGACAATGCTGACTCAAGCTTTAAATAAAATTCACTTCTGCTCACATCTTTTTTTCTAGCCTCCCCAAGGATGGGATTGCCCCAGCATACCCCCAAACACCAATGGCCTTCATGATTTTACTGTAGGATGTGCAAAGTTGTTTGCCTCCAGGAGGAAGACTAGAATCCACGTCAGATGTGGTCGTTTTTCTTAGTCACTACATTTCTCAGTCATTTTAGCCTTCAGTTCACATCCTATTGCATCAAAACATTGGCACAGCTCGTCATTGCTCCTCTTGCTAACTCTGAAATTCCTGCCCGATTTGTCAGAGGGGGATGAGGTAGAGTACAGGAGAGCCCCACCAGTTCTGTGCGCAACAGCAACTGATAAGAAAAAAGCAACATAGATTCATGTCTGTCCCCCAAGGAAAAGCAGAGCAGTGTCCACACCTTCTGTGCAATGAAAGGCAAAGCCAGCAAACCAGGGAGTGGACATCCTGCTCCATCCACGTGGCCGTGTGCCCAGGCCATGCTAGGGATATGGCAGGACCTGGGATGCTGCAGGAGCTCAGAGCACCTTGTGGATGTACTGCAGGGGGGCAGCAGCAGGAAGAGGCACTGACCAGGAGCATTACAGCATACGGGTGATACACACAGGAAAAAAGGCTTCACTAGCGCTAAAAACACCGGGAAGTCTGCAGCTGACATGTTTTCACTCACACTTGGAAGGTGCTGACAAACACAAGCAAAACATGCAAGTTGAACACACACATGAAATTTTATAGAAACCAAATCTCTTTTTGCACATGAGACAGTGACGCTAGGAATGGCAAAGCAGACGGCAAACGGCTAAACAACTGCCATGACGTCACTTTTCTGTGAGAGCATACCCATGCTATGACACTGTAACAGAGAAACTCTCACAAGCCTGTTCCTGCTGCTGCCCCTTCCCTTCAGACCTGATAGAGCAGCTGGATTTGCAAATATGTTTTTCCCCAAACTTCTTAAAGTAGCTTATATTTCTAGTTTTCTTTTTAATTACGCAAAGTAAATTTCTATTTAATCCTAGAAGAGTTTAATCCGAAAGCCAAATTTAACTCAGGCATCTTAATATAAATGCAGTTTATGTTTTCTTTGGCTCCACGCCCAAGTAGCAGAGAAGAGTCTGCTGTAGGCTCCAGTACAGCAGACATGCCACATCTGCCTTCAGGAAGTACTTGGAAGGCAAGTTCTCTGGGTAAGAAAGGACACAAAACCATTGCACACCGGTTGTCCAGTGTGGAAGGTACAGCTGGATTTGAAGAGTGCCAGGTTT